>NC_142988.1:11824696-12128812 GCF_061535395.1 Colias eurytheme | reverse complement strand
TGCTTTAAAAAAAAAACAGGCTGACATTGTACCAGGGCACCATACCGGCACCGGCTAGGCTGTCTTAAAAGATGCGAAGCGCAATTACTTCGAATTTTAAGATCCAGAGTTCCATCCCGTTCATTGTACCAGAAACTAATGGGTTTTCGATCGTATGGAGGTCGTTTACCAAAAAGCCGTACATTGTCTTCTTCTTATTATTGTATTCCTAACCCATTTCACAAGATAATATTAGAAAATATAATCAATTTGGGAGTAAAATCATTTTGCATCAAAAAGGCTCCCACACAACAATAACGGAAATCCTAAACCGTGAAAATCATATCACTAAAACAGGCTTATAAAATAGGCACATTAAATTAGAATTTGCACAAACGATGATTATTTATTATCATCGCAGTCAATAATGTCGGACGGTAATGACTGTACTAAATATGATTTAGTGATAGTGACGTATAGACGCGGCCATAATGCCCTGATTCATGGCTGCTGGCGATGAATTTTAATGGCGGACTTATAAGTAAATAAATAGATAATACGTGGGTTTGGTGATTCTTCAAAATCAGGCTAATAGGAGAACGATGGTAACTGGTGGTGACTATCTAGATACTCTATAGTCAAACTCAAACTCAAACTCAAACATTCTATACTATATATGTATAGCAATAGCCACTATGTATGTACTTAGAATTTAGGACCTAATTAAAGAAATATTTGATCAATTATTTGGGTAAGTACGAAAGCATAAAACTGAAATATGACTTCAGTTATAATTTTTGAGTGATGTAAGTACCTACTGAATTGAAATGTATACAGCAGTCTATAATTATTACTTCTTCTTGCTACAGCCCCAAGTGCCATTTTTGTTGAATAAACTTTTTTACACAAATTCAAAAACTTTCTTGAATCAGTTTGAAAATCAAAGCCACACAAGGTATTATTTTATGTCAACAAAGACACCATAAAATGCTACACCACTATCAATACTAATTATTATAGGCGTTTATCCTCTTTTGGTATCTTCGTAAAATCATTAGTTGCATTTTCTCCGCTCCCTTTCTCTTATAACTATACAAGATAACTAATCTATCTCGAACAACCTACGCAACCATGCTACTTATTTACTATACTTCATCCAGACATAAAACACTATGAAATAAACAACAAAATGAGCCCACATTGTTCCCTTATCACGTATCTAACCCATAAAACTAGACTGATCAAAAACTGGCGTACAGAGAGTTATAAATCAATTCTTAACTGCACATCGCTGATTATGGCCTGGTAATATTATAGCGGGGTAATGAGAGCAGCGAATTGCGTTGTTTTGATTTAATGTCCGAGAATAATAGCAATCAATATGCAGTATCAGTATCGGACTGGAATGAGCCGTAAAATTGTGTTATTTAATATTGCGCGGATATGTGGTGCGGTGCGGTCTTTTAAGTTAACAAATAGGTTGTGTTTATTTACGTTTAGTTAAAGCGTTTTTGAATTCTCATATTAATGATGATACAAAAATGAGCGAAGAAGGTGATTCATGGATATCGAAGTTCGAGACCAGGCAAGCGCGCGGGAAATAAATAGATTTTTCAATTTATCTGCGTATGTTGTAACATCTCCACTGCTCGAACGGTGAAGGAAAACATCGTGAGGAAACCGAAATGTCGAAGAAACAAAAGTTCGACGACATGTGTCATCCGCCAAATCTCACTTGGCCAGTGGTGGATTAGGGCCTCCTATGAGGGTACCTCATAGGAGACCCGTGTCCCAGCAGTGGGAACGTATATGTATAGGCTGATGATGATGAGACAGACAGTTTCTATAAAATTTACTTCTTCTTCTTCTTCTTTTTTTCAAATGGCAACTCCCGCTATAAAATTTAGGATATTTATATGTCTGACGTATGAGATTGTCTTCACCAAGTTTCCTCCACGTATAGAAATGATAAAAAAGAAATGATTAGCGTTTATTTCCTTTACAGGATATGTGGTAATCATGTTTATAACTTCGTGATTCTTTTCCCAACTTCTCCATGAAAGCTTTAGGTATTGCAGCGCCATCTAGTTTAAAAGTAAACCAAGCTCGGTTTCGTTCTGAAACTAAAGTTTGCAACTTTTGAATAGTCGACACATGTTGACAAAAGTTTGTTAAGAAGTGAAATAACATTGAAGGAAGGATGACATTATTTTTATGAAAATTCTGATTACTGACGTAATTTGGATTCAATTTGCGCGCGCTCATATAAGTTAAATTAAAATTTATTGTTCTTGTACTTACAATTTTCTGTCTATAAAATCTATACTCATATTATAAAGCTGAAGAGTTTGTTTGTTTGAACGCGCTAATCTCGAGAACTACTGGTCCGATTTGAAAAATTATTTCGGTGTGAGATAGCTCATTCATCGAGAAAGGCTATATACATATATCAATCATCTCGATAAGACCAGCAGGAGCGGAAAACTGCGGATAAAACCGCGGAGCACAGCTAGTTACAAAATAAAGTTAAAAATTAACCACGTGAAATAAGCAAGTTGCATCAAAAACACACATTACATTAATTAGTGAAAATACAAAGGGCTACATGTCAGCGCAGTTGTTAATTTATTCGTTTTCAAACAAAAAGTTATGCGGGATGCTAAATTTGGTTTGATTTTGCGTTTGTTTCGACTATAAGTTGGTGTAAACGCATTTTTGATACATTAAAAGCTTATTATATAATTTTTATATTATTTAGTCTTAATAATAATAATAAATGTATCTACACTAATTAATTGGTAGTTCGGAGTACCTAAAAAATATGGTGAAAAACTTAAAGGTGGAGTATTTGAAAATATTAACTGATTGGTGTATACTGTATTTGGAAGTTGTAGACGAATTTTTTTTAATTGCTTCAGTACGTAATAAAATCACAAAAATTAATTATGCAAACATTCTCTCGATTAATTTATTCATAAATAAATGTAATTATAACTATACCGATTTTCTGAACATCTATTTTAAACCAGTTTTTCGTCAAAAACATTACAATTTAAATCTAAGTCCCACAAATTCGCACAATAAATATCCGCACAAATAAAATAACTAATACTAAGAGATATACAGTCTCATAATCCACTATTCACCTTAATCTTATTATTTATTATGTAAAAGCGGCAATTAAACGCATCCACTGCCGTCGTGTATCATACAGTGTAATCCGGGAGACGGGACGATAATAACAAAAAACAATAAAAATAACGAATTACGGCACGGACCCGCTTGAATTGGAGGAAACGGACAGAAATGGGGCGGAGTCGATATTGGTGCTTGAAAAAGTGCTAGTGATGGTGGAAATGTGGCATCAAATATATTGAACTAGATTTCCACTCGCAGCTTCGCCCACCTATTCAAAGAAAAACTCGCATAGTTCCCGTTCCTATAGAAGTAGCCTATGACTAATTCTGGGTCTTCAGCTACATACCGAAATTCATTGTAATCGGTTCAGTAGTATTTGCGTGAAAGAGTAACAAACATCTATCCATCCATTGAATTATTTATTAAGGTTTTTGGAGAAATGCTGTATTCCAAACGATTTGAAATTATTTAATTATTTGGGATTCAATTTATTGATTGGTACACTAAACATCACATGCCTGTTATTTAATTCGAGTAATTTCAAAGTTATTGTTTTTTTATATGAAAACTTTGATAAATAATTAAAGAGATAATTAATTCTCGTAAATGCCATCGAGTCATAAATTAATCACATCGAATTTTCAAATAATATACTTAAACACAGTATCTATACATATAATAAATCTGTAGAAGGGTCAATTCTGTACATTGAAAATATTGAAAAAATAAATAGCAAGGGGTGTTACTGGATCGATACCAAACCCAAATATGTGATTAAAAAATTTTTTGTCTGTCTGTCTGTCTGTCTGTCTGTATGTGAAGACATCACGTGAAAACTAACGGTTCGATTTCGATGAAACTTGGTATAATTATACCTTATTATCCTGGGCGTAAAATAGGATACTTTTTATCCTGGAAAAATACGTAGAAAAAAAAACAATCTTAATTTTTCAGTTTTATCCATAGACGTTGTTCTGTAGAACCGCGAACACACGTTGGGTATTATTATAGGCCTAGCCGTATTTGGGTCCAATAGATATTTATAAGATGTTATTGTCAGAGTTACTCAAAATGGAGAAATAAACCATCCACGCGAAGACCGACATCCGCGCGGACGGAGTCGCGGGCGGAAGCTAGTTTGAAATAACAACGGCATAACACAAGCGTTCTATCCGATAGATTTACAATAAAATACAGATACTTTAAACTTATCTTAAAATAACAACACAAAACCGTAAAAATGCACCTATAAATTTCACTACTACACTCATATTCTGTATTATAATACCTATACTAAAAAAATAAGTCAAACAGCGACTCCATCCTAAAAAATCGCTTCTGTTCCGAATCCGCGTACTGTTTACGCTCAGTCTTAATATGGGGCAAAACTGTTGGAAGAACAACAGTTTCTGTTGTATATTTTATGTTGTGTGACGCCATAACTCAGCGGTGACGCGTCACCATGAGCCTGATTTACTCCCCACTGGAACTCCTTATTTACGCGGGCAGTTATTTTTATTTATATTCTACTTTTATTGGTTTATTGTGTTACGGGCTGTTGGTCTTTAAGAGATGATATGTGGAGATGTAGTAAGAATCTTGTTTTGGGATTTATTTTTTGCTAACTGCTAACTGCTATTTTTGCTATCCGATGTGTTTGATTCAAAATTTCAGCCTAATATTTCGAATATTTATAATTTACTAGCGGTCCGCCCCGGCTTCGCCCGTGGTACATATTTACGTTTTCTCTACATAAGAACCATCCTCGTACTTCAAGTAATAATAAAAAAATAATTATCGAAATCGGTCCATCCGTTCACGCGTGATGCCGTGACCAAGGAAACCGCGTTTCATTTTTATATTTTCTAAAACATTTTACATGATTTTTTGTTCCTTTTTATAATAGAATAAAATCTAAACAACTGAAACCCGAAAAAATGGTGTAACTCCTAAACTTTATAAACATTTACAGTCAAATTCAATTAAAATCAATAAATTTGAAATAATTCCAATTCAATTTTAATTAAATAAAAACTTATTCAAACATTTATTTCATATCTACAATAATTGCATGTTTAAAACAGTCCTCCAAATATGACGTCATTAGCACATTATCTCAACGTGCGTCTAGTCACAATATTTTATCGTAACATATCCGTGTGATATACCGATTTAATTAGTATCCTCCGCTTTTAAATGGCTGTTTATTTTGTTTATCATTCATTTAGATTGTAATTAAAACTAAGTATTCATAACTGGTGCAGTGGGGATCAAAGGTTTAGATTATGCTTTGTTGGAAGTTAAATATATTTTTAAAACTTTACTTACATGACGCCTCTGTTTTAAATAATATAATTATCTATGAATTGAACTTTAAATTATGTATTAACAAATAAGAAAGAACGATAATTTGTAAAATAGTGAATAAATAAAAATGTGTTTAATAGTTCTTTCTTTTAATTAACTCCTAATAATAATGCAAATAAACTTATCATAAATATTAACACAATTCTTAATAAAATAAAAAAAATGACTTTAAAATTAACTTTTTTTACGATTAAAGGCCATATTGAAAACCGCCGTTGCTTGTCTTTTGTTTTCAGATTATTACAAACTTATTAAAGTTGCTAATTTTATTATTTGGCATTCATTAAATTATTATATTATTTACTTAGGAACAGATAATAGCTATTTAACAAACGACGTAATTATATTAAACAATATCATTAATTTCGAACACAGGTGAAACAAACACCTAATGAGTGCGATACACAAATAAATATAATCCTTTCTCCCTTCTACCCATACGAAAGAAAGAGACAACTATAATCGGCAATGTTTCATAAATTACTTATAAAGCAATGATTTTTCTAATCACGGTAGTTGCATTTTATTCGCTGCTACGACACCGTTAACACAAAATGAATTCCATAGTTGATATCGACGAAATACTTTCTGAAAACGAACAATGGAAGAAGTTGGAAGAAGAATGGGGTATTCCCATTGATTTGGAAGGAGATGATGACGATCAACCAACAATACAACGAGTTTTAAGTACTATCGACCTGAAGACAACGTTCGATTCCTCATTCCTATTCAAGAAAGTCAGACGTAATCTTGGCCGGCGGTTATCCAAAAAGTCTATAGCGTCAGCCCCGGAATACGGGGACTTCATCAGCAACCTACAAAACGATCCAATGAGGGAATCCTCCCAGCAATTCTACTGCGTGAACGGCCAGATTCTCTCCGCGGTATCTGTGGACGAAATATGCAAGAAAATAGACGATATATTCAAATCTATAGAGAAGCTTTCGTCATGTAGTACAGTGAGGAAGAAAGTGAAGACCATTCCAGAAATCGTGCAGTGCAGCATCTCAGCTACCGACTTATCATTTGACGACACAGAATACGAATATAACAGTGAAATGGACAGGCATATGGAGGAGGCATTTCAAGAGCTCAGTTCGACAATAAATACTATAGATCGTGGGGATAAATCGACGCTAGAATCTGTAACTACGTTGGTGAGGAAATTCAGCATTATCGTGAACCATCCGAAAATGAAGTGTAATCCTAGACATCAGAGACAGTGTAGTGAAAAATTCAAAGACTTGGCTGAGTTTTGGAAAAGTCGTGCGTTTGCGAATGACGGGTTTAGTAAGAATTGTGATGAACAGAAACAGTAAGTTATTTTGACAGATCTAAGACTGAAAAATTGATTAAAGATTTAGGTTAAAAAGTATTTTAAATCAGTTAGAACTTAGCTGGTATGATATAAGTATAAGCTATATTTCAATGTATGTAAAATACATAGTTTATATAGCCATAGTATTCGCGTGTTATTTTAATGTATTAAGAATATTTATTCAACAGAAATACAACTGTATTTTGTACAATACTTTTGTGTTAATTATGACAATAATTGAAGGTAAGTTTAAAAAAACGTTTTAGACAAATAGTTGTTGAAAATTTTACCCAAGTATTTAGTTTATAATGTTAAAATTAATAATATATTTCATTAGTTTAATAATTAACTTTTAATTGTACGTAAAATCAATTCACCCTTGTGGTGACAGATTCAATTTACGAAATTATGTTGTTTATATTGTAGGAAGTTTTGACAAATGTTTACGATTAAAATATTATAATTATTAAATTGTCTACGTTTTATTTTTATTACCCATTGCTTTCAAAAATTTACCATTCATATTTAATCTGTACAAAATTTGTGTTACCATTTTCAATAACTGGTCAGCATACTATATTTAAAAGTTTTTTTTTTGCTTATTAATTATTTTGAAATTTTTCTAGTGTTTAACATGATAATTATTCACATTTACTAAGTACCAGATTAGTCTTATGGAAAAACAATAAATTATAACTTTAATTATTCCAATAGTTAATACTTTCTATATGAATAATTATTACATCCAAACAAATATCAATACGACAACTAAATAAACACACCTATTACTTAATTACCTGAACAAATAGAAATGCATGGTTCATTAGCGACACGAGCATAGCTGGTCCAGAACTCGTCCATGGTCCAAGTTGGACCCTAAATCACGAGTGGTGCCTGCGGACCTTGGGGAAACGTACTGGAGTCTATTCGGGAGGGAACGACGCGTTTTTGTGTTTGGAAACTAGACTTTATAAGTAAGAAGTAAAGGTTGGTTTTTATAATGTACTAGCTGTTGCCCGCAGCTTCGCCTGCGTGGAAAAGATAAATTTTCATGGTACAAACTTTCATCCCCTATTTGATCCCCTTGGGGGATGAATTTTCTAAAATCCTTTCTTAGGGGACGCCTACGTTATGACATCTACCTGCATGCCAAATTTCAGCCCGATACGTCCAGTGGTTTGGGCTGTGCGTTGATAGATCACTATATCAGTCACCTTTGAGTTTTATATACAAGAATTATGTAAGGTTTTTGGTAATATAAAATAAAAACCTTTTATAATAAAATATCATGAAAACTGTCTGTTTACCATAGCACCAATATTCTGTATGTTATCTTCTTGTTAAATAACAAGTTGGATGAAATTAACTACTACACAAATTTACAATGTAGGTATTGGTGTGTTTTTTTTTTTTCTTTTTTTTTTTACAGTACAATAGGGGAGCGCTTGGCCACGATCTCGCCTGATGGTAAGCTGAGATGTGGCCTAAGATGGAGCGCGCTGCCCTAGAATGTACCTGTTCACTCTCCTCTTGAAGACCTCCATATTGTACTCATCGGGGAACACAGATGCAGGAAGCATGTTCCAGTCCCTAGCGGTTCGAATAAAGAATGACGATCCGAACCGCTTTGTCCGGGTACATGGAACATCAACCATGTGGCGATGCCTAGAATCTGTGCGCCTCGACGAACGATGGAAAAACGGGGATGGCGGAATTAGGTCGTGCAATTCCGCAGCGCACTCACCAAAGTGTATCCGGTAGAAAGCCGATAAACTTGCCACTCTGCGGCGATGAGCGAGGCTGTGGAGTTTTTTGCCTACTAGCTCATCGTGTAATTTTGTTAAGCTTGTTATTAAAATTATTTTTCCAGCAGTATTAATTTTTAATAATTCCTGAGTAAAATAGGACTATTAATTCTTCCTGTGATTGAAAACGCTTTCCTGAAACGCTTCGTTACCGCACGCAATATAATCCTGTGTGTTTCCAACCCGCGCACTGACCGTAAGCATAAACTTATTCGTGTTCATGAGAGTTGGACACTTTGTCAATTTATGAGGCCAGCACAACTATAGCGATACGTGAAGGCAGATCTGCTTAATTGAGTTACGGTATTATGGGCTAGATGTAGTATTAATTATTAAGATAGAATATATTTTGTAAGCGCGTTTTGGAAACAATTATAGTGTTGTGTGGTAACACAACACCATAATAAGTAAGTAAGTTGTGTATAACAACACCATAATAAGTAGCTGTATGATTTAATTTCATAAAGATTTTTTGAATTTTTGTCAACTGTTTGTTAATTTTAAGTTTAAACATAATTAATTGCATGAAAACTTTCTATTTAGTTTGTAAGTTTATTGTTCAAATGTGACGGACATGATATAGAAATTATCGAGTTCATAGAAGTGAAGTAGTTAAAACAATTTCATAGAGATCAGATAATTCGCATTTATCAATTCACACTAATTATAATAATTATGTCTAAGTAGGTAATTATTGTCATTATTTTGTTTAAATTTCAACAAATTATGAATCTTAACATTTTAAACTCCATTATAAAGTGTTTCATTACATAAAAATTTAACTTCGTAACACCCATTACTCGCAATTAAGTGTACTTACTTGGAACTTAAAAAAATTATCGCGAAAAAGTGGCAACATTGTCACTCCATTAGTGACGTCACTGAACACCGCTCTCAATCAATTTGCTCGGAATCGCCAGAGAGAAGTGATTTTTAATTAATTTTATGAGTGAACATCACTGGGTTAGAGAAATGTGTGGAGTTGATTTGTTGCGTTAATTTTTTTAAATGTTATCTTTTGAGATTGGAGACTGTTTTTCTATAATATAAAATATTTGTTTAGATTTTACTTGGATATCTAATAGCAATTTTTAATATATTTTAATGGAGTTAAAACGCTCACTTAAAAGTTAAAACTTACTTCAATATTTTTATTGTACAAAATACATGTGTAAGTAGTTCATATTAACTATCACAGGTCGATTAAACTTGATATTTTTGGTTTTATGGCATTCAAATGCTTTATAAATATAAATTTATAAAGAATAGAAAAATTAGTTTATGTACAACACCCACCTTATTATTAACAGGTTTTAGAATTGTGTTTTTCTTTTAATAATATGTTTAAAGATTATTTATATTAATAAAAGGAATTGTTACATTGTACTAATAACATTTTTTTTTAGTTCAACATACAGCTCCACAGATTCCAGTGTGCGCGGTCAGCGGCTCCGTCCACGCACTAATTCAATATGGCGACGTAAGCCATTTGCGATCGCGCTTGACGCATCGCCCGTGAACAAAATCAATTATGATTTTTTGATAGGCCAGGTTATAAATGTGGAGTTTTTTTATTTGGGCAGGTTAATCAGAAACAGTTAGGATGAAAATAATATATTTTACATGCTTGTGTTTTCATAATGATGGTTATTTTTCTTTTACAATGTAAACCTCTAGTGTTTGCTTTTACGCAAGTATTTATACATTTAGAAATTAAAGATTTTTTAACGGATTTTAAACCCGTGACCACGCTCGCTGTAAATTGTTTGAAACGTCGGGAAAATAATATAATGAATAAATCGCGTTTAAAATACGTTAAAGTCTTCAATTTCTAAATGCAAACCTCACCAGCCAACTTCATACCTTTCTAATTCTATAATCTTTGTTTTCTTTTAGTTGTGGGTACTACTTTATTTCTTTCAAAACATATAGCTTAGTAAACCGATAAAAAAGCGATTTATAATTTAAATAATTTCACTCAAGCTTTCTCCATAAGATTTGTTTGTTCACATAATATATAATCTACAATTACCTAAAATTATTACCTAGGTACCTACTAGATTTCCGCCCGCGGCTTCGCCCGCGTTTTCAAAGGAAAACCAGCATAGTTCCCGTTCCCGTGGGATTTCCGGGATAAAACCTATCCAATGTGTTAATCTAAGTTACCCTCTATATATGTGCTAAATTTCATTGTAATCGGTTCAGTAGTATTTGCGTGAAAGAGTTACATATACACACACATCCTCACAAACTTTCGCATTTATAATATTAGTAGGATATGTTTATTTATTAACTCGATTGATAAACAAAGATAACAGTCATTTCAAACACACAAAGCAATTAAACAGCAACCAATAAATGTAACAATTAATATAACATATTAGCATACATCGACTGCATTGCACTAAATATCGCACCGTTTTAATATATGAATAAACTTGTGCAATTTGAAAGCTGATGCAACCGACCAACTTCGATACACTGGGACCATAAATTGATAACGGCCACTTGATATAGTGTTAGATGGTAATGGCTTTGTCTGAATTTTGGAATTAAACGCCTTATTAACTATAGAGCGACCTCACCCGCATGGACGAATTCTCACTTATAATTAGAGATGCAACGAATAGTTGTTAGGCCGGATACCGGATACCGGATGTTCGGCCTGACCACCAGCCGAATGTTCGGTATCCGGCCGTCGAATATTCGGTCGGCGGCATTTTGAGTTTCGTAGGTGCGTGTCGCGCACCGGCACGCCGCGGCCGCCCGCGCCGTGCAGGTTTTGACTTGTTTCGTAGTGAACGTTCGCGCGGTCATAGTTCTTGGTAGAGACACTTTTATCGTGTCAGTCAGCACGAAACAATTTCGTTAAAAATAATAAAAAGCTTCAATTACAACTGTGTCTTTATTTAGATTCTATTTATAAAATCTACCAAGTTTACTATCCGGTATCCGGCCTGATAATACATTACCATCCGGTATCCGGCCGGATAGTTAAAAAAGCAAAGCAACCGAATATTCGGTGCATCTCTACTTATAATACCACAAGAGCTTCAAAATTATCGGGTATTTTCCGATAGGTTCGTTGCAAACAAATGAAGGAGTCAAGTTTTTAGTCAAGGTTAAAAAATCACGAGCGCGAAGCGCGAGTGATTTTTCCTGAAAAACTTGACGACTTTATTTGTTTGCAGGGAACCTTAAGGGAAATGCCAGATAATTTTGAAGCTCGTGTGGTATTCGGGAGATTATTTTTCCGTCCCAAATGTCGGCCAATAATTTCACAATTGAATTGAACCTGTCAGTTTGACGTCAACGACCAGAGAAAATTTTCAAAAAATTATCAGTATAATACCACAGTATTATCATTATTTCCTACAGTAAGGAATCGCCTTTGATGTCGCGCGATGCCGCCGCCAGCGTAGGTAATGACGCTGCCACACGAAAATACGCTAGGGTTGCAACAAATGGGAAATAAAACAATTGTGATTATTAATATTATGATGAAATCTTTATTCATATGTTCATTCAAAATAATTGCGATTTTTAAATCTGATGTAATTATTTGTTCATAAATATATAATTACAGATATTGCACTGCTAAATATTATTTACGTGGACACTTTATTTTTGGATGTTCTTAATTGTATATTATAACATTTAACTAAGTAATGCATTCGCATTGGGATGTACAATCTGATTAGAAAATAATGAGGACAACATATATACATAGCTTTGATTTTAATTCAACAGATACAATTAATACAATCTTTCTGAAATATTGTTTCCTTCTGGGAGTTCAATGTAGATTTACATCCGTAAACCGAACAGTTTGTGCGCATCATAATAGAATATGTAAGTACCTATGTATAATAAAATTATTACACAAAAAATACGACTGCGTCATCCTTTCGCGCTAGGTAAAGCAAACTAAGCGTGTTTGCTTTACGCGGCCCGCGTCGCCCGACCCCCGCCAGTTCCCCTCCGTTTCTCTGCACAAGTACATTCGTCGCACTACTGTAGGAAATAATGGTAATACTGTGATAATACCATGTAGGTTGTACCACGTGACGTCTAATGGTGCAATTCTATTGGTCGATATTTGGGTCGGAAAAAAAATCACAAGAATGACATTTTTGAAAAAAATAGTCAAAAATAGCCTATGTTGTTTTCTAGCCTCCTAACTGTATTAAAAAAAAAATACATCAAGAAGGGAAGTAAGAATGCTCGCGGCTTCAGTCACGTGGTCGGGGGCATTACCATGTGAA
This sequence comes from Colias eurytheme, assembly GCF_061535395.1. Lineage (NCBI taxonomy): Eukaryota > Metazoa > Arthropoda > Insecta > Lepidoptera > Pieridae > Colias > Colias eurytheme. The sequence goes on along the minus strand of NC_142988.1, from coordinate 12,115,940 downwards.
TAAGACTGTAATAATTGTCCGATAACACTGTAGCCTACAGTCTACAGACACAAAAATCATACTTACTTTGCCTTCACTTCAAAGAACGATAAACAAACATTAATTTATTATATTAATATAATAATATTAGTAAGGAACTAAGGATGCTATTACGATACTTACCCAGTCTATTAGCTAATTAAGTCATTCAATGAAAAGATATCTGCAATCTCCCAAAATATAATATGTACATATATTGACGAATTGCCTAGGTACATTAAAATTGTTCTAAAAAATTTACTCTTCAATAAAACCAAATGACATATATAAATTTATCATCTTATAAAATAGCAAAGGTGCGTTAACTTTTTTACTTGTTCTCTTCCAATAAATAAAATAACAAAAATTTATTATTTTAAATCATCTTATAAATAAACGCCCCTCATTTTTTGTAACAAAGTTTATACATATTTTTCTAGACATCATATAGTACAGATTAAGTCACGTGATACGGCCATAAAAGCTCTAATTAGGTAAAAGTAAATGTAATTAGCGAAGCAATGGGCACATACACAAGCTTTATGTAATCCCTGGTGCATCGTACATCTTTATGATATATGCTGAGCGAATTTGATAACTTTGTAAGCGATTTATATCGTGGATTTTAACTGATGGTTTTTTTAGGTACTGATTAATATTATAATAAAGATATTTATTGGAGAGGTTAGGAAAGTGTACTAGTATTAGAGATATAGAGGGTGTCCCAAAAAGTAGTGATGAACGGAAGCTGGGAGGTAGAGGACCTAGAGGGCTATCAAAATCACCCCCATATATGTTATGCCTATTGATTTACTTAACCCTAATGATTTTTTTTTCCGTGGGGATACTACAAAGACGAGAGACTGCCACAATTTGGACGAAATAACCAGGAAATTCATAGTAGCAGAAGAAACCATTAAAAATGATAAAAGGGCATTCAGACATTTAAAACACAACTTTTTACGGTGATGTCGCACTTGCCTTGAGCAACAGCGGGGTTATTTTAAAAAACCTTTTTAGTATATTTTGAAAACAACAACTTAACTCATTAAGTACCTACTCCAAATTTCTAATTCCTTACCTACTGGCATATTATTTAACATTTGAAAAATATATGCCATTAGGACGAAAGTTTGAAAATCGAATTAAAATTGCAAGTCAGTCGCCGTCCTTAAGGGTCCACAACGAAAAGGATTCTTACAATGGTATGGCCATATTATCTTCGTATCAACATCGACAAGCTGATAAGTACCTACCTATGTGTATATAATAATGACTTAGGGCCGATTTTTCAATGCTTGGAAACTTATCCGACCAATAAAGTATTACACCATAATATTAAAATGTCACGTTAACTGTCAGATACGGGCAATTAGAATACGTTTTTAAAATGGTAGTTTTATACATTAATTGACGAATAAGTTTTATCCAAGCATTGAAAAATCGGCCCTTAGTCATTCAAATAAAGGTAAACAACATAAAAATTTGATACTTTGATTGATCGATTAGGTAACTTAAACAACAATACTGTATACATTCACTCTTTTAAAAGATCGCAAAAAATATTTCTATTTTTTATTTATTTATTTTCAATAAGTACAAATAATTTTTAAAGTTTATTTTTTCAGGTGCATTAAACATAATTGTTCACAGCATTATTTATAAAATCAATTCACAAATGACAAAATAAAAAAAGCTTCTTTGACAAGATCAAAGATACCAAAATCGTCGCCTTACTCCATTACGCGACGGTATTGCCAGGTCGTGACCTTGAAATTTTACTCTCAACGCGCCTAAAGAAGTTTCACTTCAAAAAACATTTACAACAAAATCCTGAAAAGCTACACTAAAATAAAACAAATGAACACGCATGGACAAACTGATAAACAACCGCAAATCTGCGCCCAGCACACTCGCCTCAAATTAATCTAACGCCTAACACTAACACAACAGTTAGGATGACCATTCTTCATTAGTACAAAGGAACTCTCCTTTTGTCTTGCGACCATTCATTTGTGATTGTTTGCGGCGAGTGGGAATGTGCGGTGTTATTCTGGTGGCTTCTTTAAGGAATGGAATATTAATTAGGTGTTATTTTTTATTATTTAAATTGTAAATACTTACAGGTATATTTAGTAGAATACAAATAGACGACCGACGTTGAAGACGATCATGATTCAAATAAGATATTTGGAAGAAATATTGTTTCAAAATAATTATGATACAATGTAATAAATTAATTTGAATTGTTTGACCTAATCATTCGATAGTAGTATATCTAAATGATGATCACTATCATTAATATCCGAAAACTTTTATTGGGAAAGTATAAAATATCGTAATGATTTTAAATTTTAATCATTTAATCCCTCCAATCAATATAACATAAACTGATAACAATATAAAACACTGGGTAGCTAAACAGTACAAAGCGCAAACACCACGCAAACATTTTTCAACCGTTTGTTTATAACCGGCGGAATCTAGTTAAAACCAGAATAATCCGGTTGTCGGGCGGGCTTGATCCCCGTCAGCGAGTCCACAATACTGTGACTCGTCACCCGGGTCCAACAATGAAATGATTAATGGACACCCTTCATACACTCAACTATTTGACTCCGATTCGATTTGCCGAGGTTGCATTATTAATTAAGGACTAATGGATTGTTTTGGATGGAGGTGTATGGGCTTTTGGTTGTGGGTAAATAAATAAATGGGTATTCACTTAACTTGAATCTTTTTAATTCATGTCATGCATATATTTTTTCTGAAACTAGTGTCGCTAAAAATCTGTTTTGCGAAGCATGTAAGTACCTTCTCTTGTGGTAAAATGCTGAGGTGCAAATTTTTTTTCGTGCAGATATGTCTTATTTATTTATTTAACTTACTTGATACAAATATATCATATACTTAACCTAATGTGTATGGTATACTCGTATGTTAATAAATATCCAACGCAGTAGTAGGTACGTACTCGTATTTATTACAAATTAATTAGTTGCATATACATACATGATATTGTAATAAATCTTACAATGACTATTATACATATTGTTCAGTTGTATTGATAAAGATGCAAACACAAAATAATTTCGACAATAGGAAGGAAACTTTTCACATTCCATTGCTATCCCGTGCGTCGTACAGGCAAAGCCGAATGTGTCAAGAGTTTAACATACATTCCTATTTATAAATTATAACGAAAAAAACTGAAAAATAATGCTTAGTGGGGTTTTTCCGTAATCCTCATCTTAAGGACGCATATACAAATTGACGCGCATCAATTTTACGTTTTGAGTCTTACTACTACACGTGCACGGCTCACACACACAGCGAAATGCGAGAAACGACGAAATTATGACTAAACTGACACGACTTGATAATTGAACTTATTTTTATTGCCATGTTTTTTTTTTTAATTTACTTTGATTTGTTTGTAACGTTGAATGGTCACAAAAGTAGATACCATTTACCTAATTTCATTGGACAGTGATTGATTGGTAAACAAGTACTTGCCAAAGTGTACTTCGAAGACGGCTACTGGAACTAATAGATGATTAGAGCTACGTGTACCAAGTTTGGGCTCATTTTGTTAGTTATGTTGAGACCTTACCTCCGGACTTGATGGAGTGACCTGAAGGTGTACTTCGAAGACGGCTACTGGAACTAATAGACGAGTAGAGCTAGGTATGCCGAGTTTGGGCTCGTTTTGTTAGTTACGTTGAGACCTTACCTCCGGACTTGATGGAGTGACCTGAAGGTGTACTTCGAAGACTGCTACTGGAACTAATAGACGAGTAGAGCTAGGTATGCCGAGTTTGGGCTCGTTTTGTTAGTTACGTTGAGACCTTACCTCCGGACTTGATGGAGTGACCTGAAGGTGTACTTCGAAGACGGCTACTGGAACTAATAGACGAGTAGAGCTAGGTATGCCGAGTTTGGGCTCGTTTTGTTAGTTATGTTGAGACCTTACCTCCGGACTTGATGGAGTGACCTGAAGGTGTACTTCGAAGACGGCTACTGGAACTAATAGACGAGTAGAGCTAGGTATGCCGAGTTTGGGCTCGTTTTGTTAGTTACGTTGAGACCTTACCTCCGGACTTGATGGAGTGACCTGAAGGTGTACTTCGAAGACGGCTACTGGAACTAATAGACGAGTAGAGCTAGGTATGCCGAGTTTGGGCTCGTTTTGTTAGTTACGTTGAGACCTTACCTCCGGACTTGATGGAGTGACCTGAAGGTGTACTTCGAAGACTGCTACTGGAACTAATAGACGAGTAGAGCTAGGTATGCCGAGTTTGGGCTCGTTTTGTTAGTTACGTTGAGACCTTACCTCCGGACTTGATGGAGTGACCTGAAGGTGTACTTCGAAGACGGCTACTGGAATTAATAGACGAGTAGAGCTAGGTATGCCGAGTTTGGGCTCGTTTTGTTAGTTATGTTGAGACCTTACCTCCGGACTTGATGGAGTAACCTGAAGGTGTACTTCGAAGACGGCTACTGGAACTAATAGACGAGTAGAGCTAGGTATGCCGAGTTTGGGCTCGTTTTGTTAGTTATGTTGAGACCTTACCTCCGGACTTGATGGAGTGACCTGAAGGTGTACTTCGAAGACGGCTACTGGAACTAATAGACGAGTAGAGCTAGGTATGCCGAGTTTGGGCTCGTTTTGTTAGTTACGTTGAGACCTTACCTCCGGACTTGATGGAGTGACCTGAAAGTGTACTTCGAAGACGGCTACTGGGACTAATAGACGATTAGAGCTACGTGAAGGTAGTCGTGATGATACACCCGAAGGGCAACTGGAAAGATATGACGATCAATTTTTGAAGGAGAACATGAAGACACATTTAATTCCATTTTATAAGAACAGCCTCCTTCCAGAATTGACCGATCCAAGATTCAAAAGAAATATGGAACTACAGGAACATTCATCAAATTGCCATAGTAATATAATGAAAACTAAGAATTAATTAAAAAGAATTGTTTTTCGTGAGTTTTATCCATTTTTTTATCTTTTACCCTACATAACCCTACCCTATCTATCCTACCCTACACTACTCTACTCTACACATTGATTATAAATAGATAGATACATTATATTACCACTATCATCGTATCGTATATTAGTCCCAGTAGCCGTCTTCGAAGTACACTTTCAGGTCACTCCATCAAGTCCGGAGGTAAGGTCTCAACGTAACTAACAAAACGAGCCCAAACTCGGCATACCTAGCTCTACTCGTCTATTAGTTCCAGTAGCCGTCTTCGAAGTACACCTTCAGGTCACTCCATCAAGTCCGGAGGTAAGGTCTCAACATAACTAACAAAACGAGCCCAAACTCGGCATACCTAGCTCTACTCGTCTATTAGTTCCAGTAGCCGTCTTCGAAGTACACCTTCAGGTCACTCCATCAAGTCCGGAGGTAAGGTCTCAACGTAACTAACAAAACGAGCCCAAACTCGGCATACCTAGCTCTACTCGTCTATTAGTTCCAGTAGCCGTCTTCGAAGTACACCTTCAGGTCACTCCATCAAGTCCGGAGGTAAGGTCTCAACGTAACTAACAAAACGAGCCCAAACTCGGCATACCTAGCTCTACTCGTCTATTAGTTCCAGTAGCCGTCTTCGAAGTACACCTTCAGGTCACTCCATCAAGTCCGGAGGTAAGGTCTCAACATAACTAACAAAACGAGCCCAAACTCGGCATACCTAGCTCTACTCGTCTATTAGTTCCAGTAGCCGTCTTCGAAGTACACCTTCAGGTCACTCCATCAAGTCCGGAGGTAAGGTCTCAACGTAACTAACAAAACGAGCCCAAACTCGGCATACCTAGCTCTACTCGTCTATTAGTTCCAGTAGCCGTCTTCGAAGTACACCTTCAGGTCACTCCATCAAGTCCGGAGGTAAGGTCTCAACGTAACTAACAAAACGAGCCCAAACTCGGCATACCTAGCTCTACTCGTCTATTAGTTCCAGTAGCCGTCTTCGAAGTACACCTTCAGGTCACTCCATCAAGTCCGGAGGTAAGGTCTCAACGTAACTAACAAAACGAGCCCAAACTCGGCATACCTAGCTCTACTCGTCTATTAGTTCCAGTAGCAGTCTTCGAAGTACACCTTCAGGTCACTCCATCAAGTCCGGAGGTAAGGTCTCAACGTAACTAACAAAACGAGCCCAAACTCGGCATACCTAGCTCTACTCGTCTATTAGTTCCAGTAGCCGTCTTCGAAGTACACCTTCAGGTCACTCCATCAAGTCCGGAGGTAAGGTCTCAACGTAACTAACAAAACGAGCCCAAACTCGGCATACCTAGCTCTACTCGTCTATTAGTTCCAGTAGCCGTCTTCGAAGTACACCTTCAGGTCACTCCATCAAGTCCGGAGGTAAGGTCTCAACATAACTAACAAAACGAGCCCAAACTCGGCATACCTAGCTCTACTCGTCTATTAGTTCCAGTAGCCGTCTTCGAAGTACACCTTCAGGTCACTCCATCAAGTCCGGAGGTAAGGTCTCAACGTAACTAACAAAACGAGCCCAAACTCGGCATACCTAGCTCTACTCGTCTATTAGTTCCAGTAGCCGTCTTCGAAGTACACCTTCAGGTCACTCCATCAAGTCCGGAGGTAAGGTCTCAACATAACTAACAAAACGAGCCCAAACTCGGCATACCTAGCTCTACTCGTCTATTAGTTCCAGTAGCCGTCTTCGAAGTACACCTTCAGGTCACTCCATCAAGTCCGGAGGTAAGGTCTCAACGTAACTAACAAAACGAGCCCAAACTCGGCATACCTAGCTCTACTCGTCTATTAGTTCCAGTAGCCGTCTTCGAAGTACACCTTCAGGTCACTCCATCAAGTCCGGAGGTAAGGTCTCAACATAACTAACAAAACGTACCCAAACTCGGCATACCTAGCTCTACTCGTCTATAAGTTCCAGTAGCCGTCTTCGAAGTACACCTTCAGGTCACTCCATCAAGTCCGGAGGTAAGGTCTCAACATAACTAACAAAACGAGCCCAAACTCGGCATACCTAGCTCTACTCGTCTATTAGTTCCAGTAGCCGTCTTCGAAGTACACCTTCAGGTCACTCCATCAAGTCCGGAGGTAAGGTCTCAACATAACTAACAAAACGAGCCCAAACTCGGCATACCTAGCTCTACTCGTCTATTAGTTCCAGTAGCCGCCTTCGAAGTACACCTTCAGGTCACTCCATCAAGTCCGGAGGTAAGGTCTCAACATAACTAACAAAACGAGCCCAAACTCGGCATACCTAGCTCTACTCGTCTATTAGTTCCAGTAGCCGTCTTCGAAGTACACCTTCAGGTCACTCCATCAAGTCCGGAGGTAAGGTCTCAACATAACTAACAAAACGAGCCCAAACTCGGCATACCTAGCTCTACTCGTCTATTAGTTCCAGTAGCAGTCTTCGAAGTATACGTTCAGGTCACTCCATCAAGTCAGAAACTAAATATGAAATTTATAATCCCATAAGTATAAAATCTATAAATAAAATAAATGCGTGAAGGATCAAGTTTATTAGGTGAAATATTTTGTATTCGTACAGTGATCTTTTCGTAAACGAGGAGCTGCTTACAAGCGTCACAGTGTCCACTCACAACGGAGGCCGAGCGCAGACTAAAATATTTCATTACAAATTTTTGTGCAATAAATCAAGATGCGCCGGTAAAATAACCCTTATTTCAATCCAATAAGTATCACGCGTTACAACTAAATATGTGAAAAAATAAGGTTTCATTTTCATTTTTTTCTCAGCCTATTTGTAACATTTTGATAGTTTTATCTAGTACCTTTTTGAGTTAGACATGTCTACTTACTTAAAATATTTTTAAATAAATCAATTTGTTTTATTAAATACAAGAAAAATGTTCGTTTATTCAGCACGATATTGTCAATTTTGGGTGAAGAGGCAACGGAAATTATTTTTTTCAATATTATAAACCAAAATTTTCGACTTAAAATATAGTACCATTTAAAGATTAAGGAGTAATCTATTTATGGTAATTATTAGTTATATTTGGTTTTGTACTATTTCGCCGCAAAATGCACTGAAAAACTGCGTATTTTTGTCAGATTCGTAAACGCGTCCTTAAGGACGGCGACAGCCTCCGTCACTCAAGGATTATTCTTGTAGATAAGAGGTGACGCGGTAAAATGTTTACTTAAATGGACGCCACCACTGACAGATTATTTCGTGGCTATTTTTATTTGGAGCAGGATTTTAATACTCTACTGTGTGAGTACTTTCGGTTAAATTTCTTGATGGCTCAGTACTATGGAACCCCAAACAAGTACAAGTAATGTAGTCCATTGAATAAAAAGTTCTAGAGTGCGTGAGTTAGTAACGTAAGATGTTTTTTCGGAAACATGTCAAGAGTCCCTAGGTAATAAACATACTAAAACCCCGGGACACTAGGAGGAGCCCCGGAGTGGGGGGAGGGGGGAAATGGGACCATTTTTTCATTTTTCGCTTAAATCTCAAAAACGGTACATGTTAGAGAAAAACTTTCAAGGAAAAGTTGAAAGGCCATAAAATTATCTACAAGTTGTACCTAAATCATTTTTTCCTATATCCTACCGTTTCTGAGTTATACGCAGTAAAAAATGATTTTCGCTCAAACAATTTCCCCATACTACACATCAATCGATCAAAAAATATTTCTTTCTTCCAAAAAACTCAAATGTGCAACTTGTGACCGGTACTGATAGATTGCTCTTAATTAGGTCTATAATTGGTAAAATAAACACATTCCTCCATGGAAGCGTTTAGGAGGAATCGGTTGTCAAAATATTATATTAGGGTAGTTTGAGTTACTGAACTTGATCTTTTTATTTTTTTCTTCCAAAAAACTCAAAAGTGCAACTTTTGACCGGTACAGATAGATTGCTCATAATTAGGTCTATCATTGATAAAAATACCAGATTCCACGACGGAGGCGTTTACGGGGAATTGAATTTTGATTAGGGTAGTTACTGAACTTGATCTTTTTATTTTTTTCTTCCAAAAAACTCAAAAGTGCAACTTGTGACCGGTACTGATAGATTACTCTTAATTAGGTCTTTAATTGGTAAAATAAACACATTCCTCCATGGAAGCCTTTAGGAGGAATCGATTGTTAAAATATTATATTAGGGTAGTTTGAGTTACTGAACTTTATCTTTTTATTTTTTTCTTCCAAAAAACACAAAAGTGCAACTTGTGACCGGTACTGATAGATTGTTCTTAATTAGGTCTATAATTGGTAAAATAAACACATTCCTCCATGGAAGCCTTTAGGAGGAATCGACTGTCAAAATATTATATTAGGGCAGTTTGAGTTACTGAACTTGATCTTTTTATTTTTTTCTTCCAAAAAACTCAAAAGTGCAACTTGTGACCATTACAGGTAGATTGCTCATAATTAGGTCTATCAGTGATAAAAATACTAGATTCCACCACGGAGGCGTTTACGGGGAATTGAATTTTATTAGGGTAGTTACGATACTTGAACTTTTTATTTTTTTTCTTCCAAAAAACTCAAAAGTGCAACTTGTGACCGGTACCGATAGATTGCTCATAATTAGGTCTATCATTGATAAAAAAACCAGATTCCACCATGGAGGCGTTTACGGGGAATTGAATTTTATTAGTGTAGTTAGTTAAAAAGTTCAAGTATCGTAACTACCCTAATAAAATTCAATACCTCCTAAACGCCTCCATGGTGGAATCTGGTTTTTTTATCAATGATAGACCTAATTATGAGCAATCTATCGGTGTCGGTCACAAGTTGCACTTTTGAGTTTTTTCGAAGAAAAAAAATAAAAAGTTCAAGTATCGTAACTACCCTAATAAAATTCAATTCCCCGTAAACGCCTCCGTGGTGGAATCTAGTATTTTTATCAATGATAGACCTAATTATGAGTAATCTATCTGTACCGGTTACAAGTTGCACTTTTGAGTTTTTTGGAAGAAAAAATAAAAAGATCAAGTTCAGTAACTCAAACTACCCTAATATAATATTTTGACAATCGATTTCTCCTAAAGGCTTCCATGGAGGAATGTGTTTATTTTACCAATTATAGACCTAATTATGAGCAATCTATCAGTACCGGTCACAAGTTGCACATTTGAGTTTTTTGGAAGAAAGAAATATTTTTTGATCGATTGATGTGTAGTATGGGGAAATTGTTTGAGCCAAAATCATTTTTTACTGCGTATAACTCAGAAACGGTAGGATATAGGAAACAATGATTTAGGTACAACTTGTAGATAATTTTATGGCCTTTCAACTTTTCCTTGAAAGTTTTTCTCAAACATGTACCGTTTTTGAGATTTAAGCGAAAAATGAAAAAATGGACCCATTTCCCCCCTCCCCCCACTCCGGAGCTCCTCCTAGAGTCCCGGGGTTTTAGTATGTTTATTACCTAGGGACTCTTGCCATGTTTCCGAAGAAACATCTTACGTTACTAACTCACGCACTCTAGACCCCCCTTGGAGGGACTCATTCAATGGACTAATGTACAAACTGATGCAATGTGACAAAATATTTCTGCATCGAATTGTTTTTTTTTCTGATTTTTCATTTTGGTAACTTTTTATAGTATTTTTAGCGCGAGTTGAGACTTCGGATGATAGAGGAAAGATGCAAGGTAATAATATTGTCAGGCACATGATCACTTGCTTTCCTAATATATCGATTAGATGACACCTCTATTATGTAACGAAATTAAGAGCATTCTGCAATAAAATTACCAAATTAAACCAAAATATGGACAACAAAACCCTAGAATACCAAACAGATCTCTTCAATTACAGCCGCTAAACGCCCACTTAACTTACCATTAACCTACACAAGTAAGTGACAAAACAAACTTGCACGGGCGCGCGCCGGCTCAAACCGCCTTAAACCGGTTTACGCTGGTGTGAACCGGTTCATGCCGGCTTAAACGCGATTTACATAAAGTTTCTAGTGTTAGATGTTTAGTATTTCAGTGCTGTGCATTAGGCCACGTATTTTCAAGTGGAAAATGTGTGAAATTAAAACATGTGGGACTAAATTTTACAACGTAACATTCGAGTATATTACTTTATCAGCTGATCATACAGCAGCCAAAATATAGTTATACATTGCATATTACATCTACTATACAACTTCTTTTTCAATTCATAACTTTAGAATCTAAATTTAAAAAAAACTGTAAATAAAATCTTTCATGCAACGTAAAAAACATAATTAAGCCATAACTTGCTTATATGTTTTTCCATCTATACAGTTACTTACAAAAAAAGCAACTAGGTAAATTCTTACACGGGAGCTACAAATGCAGTGATCCACGACAAGTACCCACGCTGCATTAAGCACGCAATCTTTATCACCCACATTCAGGACATTTGCGATTCTATGGAGACACTGACATTTACTTAAAAGGGTACACGGTATTTGTTGGGCACATTTGTTGTGGTGAAATCAGAACTATAAATAAATGTATTTTTTTCGGGATGAGTCAAGAAAATTTCTATCTCAAGACAAATATAATGCTTTAATCGCTTTGCAATTGTAGGACGTACAATCATTAGTCAGTGTCTCAAGGAAAATTTAGCTTATTCCCAAACAATCATAAATTGGAAACGAATAAAAGAAAAGTTCAACAATTAAATCCATACCTCACCTACCTCACTCAACAATACGATACAAACATTAAAAAAAGAATTCTAACGTAAAATGGTACTCGAATAAATCAAGCGGCTGGCACATAACAAGGTGAGTGGCAAAATGCGTGAACCGCAAAGCAAACAGCAGAACAAAGTTTGCGCCGCGGATTGTACGGGATTACGGCGCTTTGAACTGACGCGCGGCGGCTGTAACCAGTTAGAACCAGTTAGAGGCGGTTAGAGGCAGTTAGTCAGGTGAGATTCGCAGTCGCGGGGCTTTACTATTGGTATTATCGTTGTGCAATTGCGGTTGAACGTGAATGTAAGTTACTAGTTTGATTTTAATCCACTTATTTTTGGCTGTTGCTCTTCGCGAGTGGCAAAGTTTGTTGGTAAGTTTGGCTTCCTATAATCGGTTCTAAGCTTATATCTGCGTTCAATTTATTTGTAAATAAATACGTTTGAACAACTGAAGCTGTCTTTTAATTGTGTGTTTGAATATTGAAGGCACTGTTAACATTTGACAATGACCAGGATTAGAGATATATTTTCACTTAACACATTTGTCTTTTACAACATGCTTACTAAATTAACCACCACTATAATCACCGACAATTCTACACAACCAATTCACACCATCAATCTTCAACCTAATGCACTAAGCGTACACCCTTAAATCAATAGGTCTTTGTCCAGGTGCCCTAAGTGCTATCAAAGCTTGCTTGATTTAATATAATAGCCATGTGCGCACATTTGACGATCAATTGGGCATCAATTGCTGGGTTAATTTGCAGTAAATACGCGGTAATCCAATGCGTCACGGGTGGATTTGGGCGCGTCTTGCAGTTGTGGCCTGATGATATTAGGCTTAAATTAGGTGGTATGTACTGCTAATGTTGGTAATGTACGGCATGCAAGGGGAGATTTGTAAGTTTGCTTGTTTGAAGTTAGTGAAGCGGCTTCTTTAATTTAAATTAACCTGAATATAGTTACACTGTGATCGATTCAGGTGGTATGATGACATATAAAACTGAAAATATGTATATTAAACGTAAAGCAATTTATTTCATTAAGGGCCGATTTTTCAATGCTTGGATAAAACTTATTCGTCGAATAATGTATAAAACTACCATTTTAAAAACGTATTCTAATTGCCCGTATTTGACAGTTTACGTGACATTTTAATATTATCGTGTAATACTTTATTGGACGGATAAGATTTTTCCAAGCATTGAAAAATCGGCCCTTAATTAATTATTTTATCTATTGATACATTTAATGCTAGCACAATCATTTATACTTCGATATCCTTAGCCAAAATGAATGCACTGGCATCTATCTAACGAAATAACAAATCACAATTTAAACGAATTTTCCTCCGAAAAGCGATAAATAGTTAGCCATTTTTCTTGTACAATTAATTGATTATCCGTAATTCAGTCGACACTACAAATTGCGGGGCCATATCTCAAGACGACAACGGCCTATCAATAAGAGCAAGCCCTACAGTACTTGCCAATAGTCTATTGGCGATTGGTGACTAGGATTTTGGAAAAACTGAAACAACTGTAAAATTGAATGGAAATTACAGCAGGCAGCAAGGCTGGTTCTATAGGCAAGTATCCCTTATATTATGTAATTTAAAATGCTTTCTATTGCAATTGAGTCTTCATCGCTTTAAATGAATGTAATCAAGATAATTTTATGATAATAATATTTGTTTGTTTGTGACGTTTAGACTACATATTTTATTTATGATATAATAAATAATTAACGCATAACGAAGGGAGCACGGATCAGCTAGTTGCATATGATATAATACCGAAAGAAATAGAAATACGAATTACAGGTATCTACATAGCGTGGTCAAGACTTCCCTCTTACCCATTAAGGCTATTGACCAATAAAATAAAGGTATAAAAGTGTGAGACGTTGTAGTTATTTAATTAAATAAATAAAATATTTTATGACAGGCTTGTACCGTGTATTTTTTTTTAAGTAAAACCCTTTAACGTCCGCTTTCTTCAGCAAACCATAGTCACCCGAAACGGTGTAAATTAAGACGACCAATTTACGAGCATCGGTCGCCAGTCGTTCCTGAATGCCTTGTTGCTGTCAATGTTAGATTGAGTGCGCCGTAATAATTACCACTAAGTGTCGCCATCATTCCGGAATTCGTGGGACAGGTGTAACGTGGTGTAGTAACTAAACTACATTAAGTAACAGTGCTGAGTTTCGCTCTAAAGATTAGAATGGTTTGTTAGTAAATTGTTCCGTTTTGATATGGTCGGACTTGGTCGGACTATTGTGATAAAATTGAATGACTAATATTAAATTAATGTCTCTCTGTTTAGCTTTGTCGGTCAATCCACTGATCCAATTTTAACACTCTTTGAGAATTCCCATTACAAAAATAAACATTTTTTTTTGGATTTCACTAAACTTTTTAAATCTATATACCTAACTAATTTCGGTATAATTTTAATTTTAAACCGCAAAGTTGAGAAGCAGAGAATTTTCATTACATATTATGCATAATTGAATTATGCATAGGGATATATGTAATGCAAATATAGAAAACAGAAGCTGCTTCTAAATAACTACTGACGACGACAAAAAAGCCCTCCATTCCTTATCATCAATAAAGTGCACAATTGAGCAAAGCATCCTAAATTCCGTGACCTTTTAACGGCAGTTTATATCAGGTCTGTCCTCTTGCGACTCTTGCCCATAACATAAACATGACGGTACACTATTAAAACTTGGACTCGTTTTGTAAGCCGAAATATTCCGACTACCTTCTATCTCGCCCGTATCGGAACCAGGGTTGCCAACTGTATAACATTTGCATTTTTATTTTATTTTATTACGTTCCGTATTCGAATTCGAAATTCCATTTTTAAACTTTTCGAATTCTGTTTACAATTTTGTTATCCGCACTGTTCACGCTTATTCGAGATTTAAACTGGGATATTTTGTACGCGCTAATAAATTTTTGTGGTTGCATTTGGAAGTTTTGCTTGAAAATAATATAAAGTATCAGTTTTTCTTTGCTAGTTTTAAATGTAAATTCGTTAGCTCAGTAACCTACATTTCTGTGTACCTCTATATTTTATTCTAAGTAAAGTGCTATAGAAACAATGATAAACAAGTTAGAATAAACAGTAGCAGGCTATTTGTTTCAGGAAGAAATATTTAATAATATTCGTAGAGATCTTCATGTACGCTTGTGAATCAAACAACTTATTAAGCAACAATTAGGGTTGCCCTACTTAATTATTCAAAAACCACAAAATTTCGCGTCATTTGTAACAGGATGGCGGTTCTACAGGAGTCTTAGTACGCAATGACAAAAAGAAAAATGATGGTCCGAACGCTGATACCGGATGCGTTAAGATACTGTAATATAAAATATAACAGTATCTTAAGATAAAATATTATAGTATCTGCACCGTGTGTGACGCGCTTAAGTTTTATTTGACTAATAAAAGAATACGGTCTTATGTTTATTTCATTTGCTTTCAATATTTCTTCACATAGTTTACAAATACTTTTTTTATCACTTCACAACGCATCTTAAATCAAAAACTTTGAGAAATATCCAAGAACAGGTAAGTACTTGATACATAAACTGTTGAGTGGCAGCCCTAGCGGCGGTCCGGCGCAGTCCGGCGGCTGTCTCATAAACATGGCCCTGTATCAGCGCGTAATCTGCCGGATTTGTCGATCAGGCTGGCTATCCACTGGCCAGATTTGTACGAGGCTTTGGCGCATACATTTTGCTTTTCTTGTCTCTATTTATTGGATCACCAGGTGGATGTAATGGGTACTGTGATGATTGGTTTGCGTGTGTGCTGATTGGTTGTGTGTGTGTGTGTGTTAATTGTTACAGATGGTATGGATTGTGTTTTGTGTATTGCTGTATTTTATAATAATCCATACTTAATATTATAAATGCGAAAGTAACTCTGTCTGTCTGTCTGTTGCTCAATCACGCCTAAACTACTGAACCAATTTTCATGAAATTTGGTATGGAGATATTTTGATACCCGAGAAAGGACATAGGCTACCTTTTAATGCGAAATATGTACCACGGGTGAAGCTGGGGCGGGCCGCTAGTTGAATATAAATATGTTTAGATAAAAATATAACATGTTACATAAATTGTTTCACATTTTCAAGGGCTAAAAATTTGTAATGCCCTGTGGTAATGCCTATAGTATATTGAGTGTATTTTTTATATCATCTTATTGATATTAACAAAATGTTTTCCTACCAATCCTTCCTACAAAAAAATAAAATCACATTATTAAGATATAGGTATTATGCATAAATTTTACGAAACCTCTAGACATAGCATGTTATTTAATTTTAAAATCATTATTTAATAATTTCTTTAACATTGCTATACAACAAATAAAACACAAACAAACTATACTGTTAATTATAACAGGGCTGCCAACGCAACTGAAATAATTTTACATCAAAATTTTATCTTAATTATTAAGTAAGGTCTGCAAATGAACATTAACATCACAAACTACGGTGCTGTCTGTACGTGCGTGGGGTTCGGTCCCGGGTCGGATATATTTAACGTATTTTATTTATTTTGATACAAAGGCCTTATCGGATGTGGGCGCGTTTTCATATGACTACTATTATTTTAAATCAAATAATGTACATTTTACTTAGCGTTACCGTTGTGCTAAATTATATTATTACATATTTTACTATCAGTCATGGTACAAACATTTCGCATGATTATTGATTATATCTAGATGTGGCCTACGGTTACAACGTCGGTTAAAACAAAAAAAAAATATCCATTTTAACTTTTGTTAGGTACATGTACAAGAATAGAAGATTAACTCAACATGCCTTCAGTAGAATTTTCATGAAAGAGTGACAAACATAATAATTAATAACATACCCATTATCCTTCCATAATTAGTTTCGTATTTACAAAAAAGGTTCAGCCTTATCTATAAGACTGTACTGTTAGTTCACTGTCATATCTTTACCAAAAATCATATTACTATAAAAATATTAAACAAGTATCCCAGTATGAACAGACTCAGATATGATCCATATAAACAAAGCCTTATAGAGGGTTATAGGCCTGACGGGAAAAGCTAGTAGTTTTATATGACGTCACTTGATGACTCGCATCTACCCTCATATTGTATACCTTTGTCTGAAACAGTATTATACGTGACGATTACACATGTACCGTCAGTTGTATTTGAATGTATAATTTTTATTCATACTCTTATCATTATGTTAAATATAGGAAATAATGACTTATAAAAAAATGTTTCTAATAGTATTAAGTATTTTAAAATACATATTACAGACTTCTATTGCAAATAATTAAAATATTATATTGTTAGACGTAACTTTTGATTTAATATATAAATATATGTAATAATATTATGTTACATAATATGACGGTTTTATTTACATGGCTTTTTTTTCTGGTCAATTAAAATAAAAGTGTGTGAAGTCCCATGGAGCAGATGCATTATACATCTGTTTCACTGATCGATTTTCTTTAGGGACAATTAGATGATCAGCCTTCTGTGTCCTACCAGACCGAGACATTTTTTTTCTTCGTCTCCACCGGGAATCGAACCCAAGACCCCTTGGTGCTACACTCACGCGTCAACCACTGTACCAAGGAGGCGGTCAAATAAAAGTTCTAAGATAAAAGTAGTAAGTCAAAAAACTAATTAATCGCATCAAAAAATGCTTGAAAGCTAGTACAGATCAAGCTCCTTTTGAGACTTATAAAATGTATTGTCTTTACTCTTTAATGCTTTTAATGTGAGTTACTTTAACAAACAAATACGTATTGAAAGCCTCTTATCAATTAATTACACACACACACACAAACACAACCCCATAATCCATACTAATATTATAAATGCGAAAGTAACTCTGTCTGTCTGTCTGTTACTCAATCACGCCTTAACTACTGAACCAATTTGCATGAAATTTGGTATAGAGATATTTTGATATCCGAGAAAGGACATAGGTTACTTTTTATCCCGGGAAATAGGATAGGTTTTATCCCGGAAATCCCACGGGAACGGGAACTATGCGGGTTTTTCTTTGACTGCGCGGGCGAAGCTGCGGGTGGAAAGCTAGTTATCAATAATATTTAATTGTGAACTCATACTTTCTAAATATTATTTCACTCTGTCACGGATACAATGATAATTAAAAGAATAATAAAATTAAATTAGGATATAAATTCGCAAACGAACCCTTAACTAGGCGTAATTAGGGCCATTTGGTGTCGTCTTACACTTAACGAGATCATCAAAATTGTGAACAAAAGTCAAACATTCAGCTATGAAATTAAATAAAATGTAGTGTGGATAATATGTCTATTATATTATAATTTATTAAATAAATAACGCAATAAATATATGCATACCTAATGCAAATCTATACTAATATTAAAAAGCTGAAGAGTTTGTTTGTTTGAACGCGCTAATCTCAGAAACTACTGAACTGATTTGAAAAATTATTTCTGTGTTAGATAGCCCATTTATCGACGAATGCTATAATCTATATATCATCACGTTAGGGTCAACAAGATCGGAGCAATGCGGGTGAAACCGCGGGGCACAGCTTAGTACTGTATAAAGTGTAAACCATTGAATCAATTTTGAAAATTAATCTTAATTCAAAGCTATGTTTTACACAAAATATTAAAAAATAATGTATTATTTTTAAGTAATGTATTACTTACCTTATTTTTCTTATAAATACTTAAACATTTATATACTTACACCTTTCTCAAATTACAACATACTTTCAAACTTCTTTACAAGGTTGATTATTTTTACTTTTTACCGCGAAAAACAACCGCATCCATTTTTCCACGTGCCCCGCCACAGACAATAAATAATATTTTAAATTAATGCTAATGGCGCGGGTTTGCCTAAATGCTGGGCGGTTTGTTATAACTCAAGACGTCTATCCCTTCGTTAATATCACAATATTTACACTCGCATTAACCGTTATTTATTATGATTGTCGGTTGAGACGGTAGATAAGCCTGTTCCCTGTTAATTGCTTCAAATGTATTTACTGCTGATCTATGGTACGCCTAGATTTGTACTGAACATCTGTGTAATGTCAGGCACTTGAGTAATTAATTGTTCATTTTGAAACAAACGCAAACATTTATTTCAATTAGACTTCTATAAATAGCTTAATTCTTATAAAAGCACTTTTGAATCGTCATAACATTCTTTTAACATTTACCATTTTTTAAATCGTACGTTAAGTTTTAGATTTATCATGAGGAAACGTTATTGCTATTTGCTTCTTACAATGCCTTATCGAATTTTGACATTAATTGAAGATGTTTTAGAAAAATTAAGTAGAAATCATTTTTAATCGTTTGTTCAATTACATAAGTATTTAAAAAAAACTCAGTTTAATGCTATGCCTCTTTGTGTTGAATGCATCCTTATTATCTACTTCACTAACTCTCCGCCCGCGGCTTCGACCGCTTTTACTAATAAATTATATACTAAAACCGTCCTCTTGAATCACTATATCTTTTTAAAAAAACTGCATTAAAATCCGTTGTGTATTTTATAAAACCTAAGCATATATACAGACAGACGCTGGAAGCGCCTTTATATACGTAGTGATGTCACATGAACATTAGACAGTTAACAAAAGAAACCTCATCCTAAAACGTTACATACTCAACATTGTAAGTACATAAGCGCAAACAATAACATTCAATAACAAATAACACAGCAGTGTGTCATAGTTAATCGCTTGTAGTTAAACAATGCAGCTAGCTAAGTGTGAATTATCGGCCAAGTTCGCGTCTTCATATTGTTTACCTTGTCGAGACCCGTTTACCATTCCTAAGTGATTAAGAATACTGTTATATGGACAGGGGATGTGTGGACTGGTATAAAATAAATAATAATTTATGCTATGAGAAGCGAGTGAATTTATTTTTAATCTTTCATAGTAAAAATTTTCTGATGTTTATTATTATATGATTTTTACTTACTTAAAGGATAAAATTTAAATGAGTTCAAAAGATTTTAAATACAATCTACCACAAGCATTTAAATACTTGAACATCTCGCTCTTCCGAAATTACATTAACTTTTATTGTTACACGAATTTAAATGTATTCGTAAACCGTAGAACAAAAATATGTTGTTGTAATTGATAAAGTGAGGCTGCATGAAAGAGATGATGCGCTAATTTTCATAAACCCTTCATAAATATTCGCACATATATGAAGAACTAAACAAAATTTAATTCCAACACCGACTCCATGCATCCCATAACCAAATCACGGTTGGTAAGTACGCAAGACACAGTTCTCAAATTCCAAGTCAAACCAAAGTAAGTTACGCTCGGCCGATCGCCTTTGTAAGCTGCGAGGCAATTATCATTCATTATTATTAAATGTGACGCGACTGATAAACGGCATCCGATAACTTGTGCAAATAATTCAAATGCTGAGGGTCCAAATGAGATTTTGATATCACTTATACTATGCCCGATATGTTATACAGTAGCCTGAATATTGAGGGACTGTGTAACTATTTAGTTACGAAAAGAAATTCGAAAACTTGTTAAAATTATTCAAACTTATAATTAATTGATCTATGACAGATTTAACTTGTACATATTATGTTTCAGTTTTACGCCTGTTACATAAAACGTTTCATATGGTAAGAGAATATCTTATAAATGCATCGGCTACGAAATGCTACGAGTGCCACACTGCTTCATCGTGTGTTTTACTCCTGCTGCTGCTTTATTTGGTCAAATAAAATGATGAAATTACTTATGTAAAAAAAAAATTAATGAATAGTTTTTTTTTATATTTGAACCTAAGTCGAAAATATTACTACTCACTACGCGTAATATTTCTCAATTTCAAAATGAAACCGATTAAAGTTCAAAGGGATATAATATTAGACCCAAGAAATTGTCAAAGGCTACTTTTTCTTTCGAAAATTAAACAAAAATAGGAGACATAATATTATTATCGAGGCAACTGCAGCACCAGGACAACTTAAAGAGCACGTGGATGAAGTATAGACAAAAAGTTAGTATGAAATAACATAAATATCAAACAAAAATTTATCCTACTCATATTAAAAATCATGAGGGGTATGATGCCATACTCGCCACGCTTGGCAGGCGGGTTGGCGAGCGCAGTGGATATTGATGTCTAGTTAAGTCGCGGAATGCTGCTGCCCGTCCCGGTTAGGTATCCCTTAGTCGCCTCTTACGACACCCACGGGTAGAGATGGGGAGGTGCTATTCTTAAACCGGCACCACACGGTCGAGTTGTAGTTTTTTTTACATAAGAGGGTGTAGTTTGTGAGGGTGAATGTTAGTTACTCTTTAGTTACTCTATTACTTCTAATGAAATTTGGTAGGTAGGTAGCTGCAGATCAAGAATAAGACTAGCTGGTAGCAGGAAGTAGGCTTACGTATTTTTATCCCGG
Organism: Colias eurytheme; assembly: GCF_061535395.1. Taxonomy (NCBI): domain Eukaryota; kingdom Metazoa; phylum Arthropoda; class Insecta; order Lepidoptera; family Pieridae; genus Colias; species Colias eurytheme. The sequence continues at coordinate 12,094,764 of NC_142988.1, read as the reverse complement.
AAATCACACAGGAACGGGAACTATGCGAGTTTTTCTTTTAAAATAAGGGCGGGCCCGCGGGCGGAGATCTAGTTTTCAATAAATACATGCATATTCCTTTTTCAAAACAAAGAATTTAATTGACAAAATTATAACATAATCCTACAAATACTTTAATCAGGCACCCTTTAATATATTTTTAAACACAACTAATTTGTTATACAGTATTCAAATTGGAAAGGTAATTATAGTATAGGAGCGAACTCAATCGATGGCGCGATAAGGAGCTAAACAAGTAGCGTACTTTGTTGCCGAATTCTTAGCTGGGTTAATGGGATGTAACGCTGATACTTGGCGAGTGCGAAGATTGGATGTGGTAAATGTATTATTTATTTAATTATTGAATACTAAAGGGCAAAGCAATTACACATTTTTGAGAAAATTCTTGAATGGATAAAATGATGATCGAGTCAACTAGACATGTGCAATAACTGAGAATGTTTTAGAGTGTCATCTAGTTTCAAACAACGCAAGCTAAGCTGTGTGCAAAAGGTGCATATTTTTCATAATGCAGTCTTAAATTAATTTGTGATTAAATTGTGGTTAGGGAGTAAAATAAGAAACATAGTATTTGACTATCAATATATTTTGACCATGGATTGCAAAAATAACAAGAAAATACTGTTGTTAATTATACTGTCTCACTAATATAAATTACAGATTGCTTTTCTCCATGTTTCTGACTTGTACTTCATCACTCATCACTATTAATACACCAAATTTTAAACTATCGAAAAACTTACAATATAAATACCGCATGCACATTAACCAGTTCCACAACAGTGTCAGTCGCATACCCATATCAGCGATCTCAATAGTACTCTCAAACAGCGCTGGATTAACTCGATATCCAGCTATTGCTACTCGATAAGAGCTTGCGATCCTGAGAGCAAGATATTTATCGTATTAATTAATTAAAAATTTAACATGCTTAGTTTATCTTTGTTGAACTCATTATGGTGATTGGTTACTGGCTGATTGGAATCGTTATTGGATTTTTTTTTTTTTTACTATGCTTTTGGTAATTTATTTGTTCAAGAAATTTAACTTTAAATAATGAACAAATTATAATTATAAATGTATTGTTACAGGTTGAGGCAATAAAACTTATTTTAAGTACACAGTCAAGTTTGTTGTTTGTCTCCCTGCAGCAGAATTAATGAATAATATAAACTAAGTGAAGAAAATCACAATTTTCATGTTTTTTACCTGAGCACCTCAAAGTTTTTACTGATATTGACAAATTCTGTTAAAGAAACAGTCAAATTCGATAAAAATAATTTTGTAATTTATCAATCACGTGGCTTATTTTTTTTTCAAAAACTTTTATAAAAGCTTAAAACACACTCAAAATCCTACGAACCTAGTTTTTACATGGTCCATTTGTTACACGACTTCTACATCTACAAACAAAGTCGCGGGCACAACTAGTATAATATCGGTCCTTCATTACAAGATCGGCATTAAGATTGTATCACTTTGAATTGAGGTGGATAAATGAGTTCCCGTAACTTTCCTATCTGATATGATTATTTAGTTATTTGGGACTTGCCACAATAGGACTCAAATTTCGATTACAATTGGATACACAAATACACCGTAATGACGAAAACTTTAAATTCTGATCGAAATTGTAATCTTGGAATCAAACATTTATCATAATATTGTCATTGAAGGCGTTTCGTTAACAACTAAAATATAAGGTAAGTTATATTTGGTATTGTTATTTCTTGAAGGCATTTGGGATATTTATTGTATTATAAAAGTTAACTCCGTTATTTTCACTAGTTAGACTTAAATTAACCTTAAATAAGACTGATAATAAATCTGTAGATTTAAACTGGTACTTTCAAAACATATTATGTTTACCGATTATGTTTATGTATTATGTTAGGTATATCGATATCAATTCACAAAAATATTAAGAAATTGAGCGCAATAACACATTTTCACATACATAAATTAGTTCAAATTTTATTATAATATACAAAATATAAAAAGAGGAAAACAAACATAATTATTGAAACATGAGATGAAACATTTTATTATTCTTAACACATTCTCCCAACACCCACTAAACTACATCTAATTCCAAATTCTATTTCCACAGCGCAAACAGTTAATTAAACAGAACAAATTAATTATTCCAACAAAAAATTAACGCAAGGCACATGCAAAATAGTCTTAAGACAATCGCCTTAACGGAGCGCTATCCGTTGTTTAATTAAACTCAAATTAGTGTTGCCAATTAACACGAGCGCGTACGCATCGTGCCACTAGTTGTGTCGTTATGCTAATTTCATATTTATTGGACTGTAAATAAGGTTGGAATTGGAGTGGCTCGGTTCGACAAATGAGAAGATCGCGCCCTTACAAATCGCCCGCATTAATATACAAGGGGTAATGTCTGTTCTACCGGTTTAGGTGCAGTTTGGTGAGAACGTGAAATGTGACGGATATACAGCTTGGTTTACGTTGGTCTTTTTGAATGAAAAATAGCTAAATATATTTTTATTAATACACAGTAGGTACATACTGTCGCATTGTCTTATGAAAATGTAAATATAATATGTCTGATAGTCTGCGAACTAATATTAAAAGAGTATTCTTTTTATTGTGTTTCTGATGGTATGTGTTTAATCTAGTGCATTTGGAAATTATTTTTTCGCACAAAAATTAGGATAATTAAAATAATTAAGCACTACTTAACTTAGTTCATTGTGGATTTCAATAAATTGTTATAAAGTCGCACCACATTCGGTTGATAGTACATTAATGTAGCGAATTCCTGCGTAGATTCTTTAACGGGGGCTGTCGAATCTTCATCTTGAGAACACACCGGGTTCCACGGACTGAAATATAAAAAAAAAAAAAATTAATCTCAATTTATCATAAAAAATATTACACATAAGTATATTGATGACTAGCTTTCCGCCCGCGGCTTCGCCCGCGTTTTCAAAGAAAAACCCGTTCCCGTAGGATTTCCGGGATAAAACCTATCCTATGTCCTTTCTCGGGTATCAAAATATTATCTCTATACCAAATTTCATGCAAATTGGTTCAGGAGTTAAGGCGTGATTGAGTAACAGACAGACAGAGTTACTTTCGCATTTACATATAATATTAGTATGGATTATGAAAATCAGAATGCTTTGAACCAATAATAAAGGAGTGCCTTAAACCTTCATATTAAAATTTGTTAAAGTATATGTATGTAATGCATACAATGTATATAATAAAGGTAAAGGTTTAAAATTTAATTTTGATAAAAAAAAATCACAACTTTGAATTATATGCAGAAAAATTTTTCGTTTTCAATGTTTTAAATAAAATATGTCTTTGTTTCTTCTATATTTCTATCAAGAATTTGTTATATAAAAATGTCTTGCGTGTTTTAATACTCATTTGCGCTCCCATTGCACCCCTACCTTATCTGTCAATATCCACCAGAGTGAGTGGCTGGTGACGGAGGTGAGGAATGTTAATTAAACAGCGATCAACTCGCCTCATTGCGACTTATCAAGAGCAACTGAATAGTCCTTGCTCTAATTGGAAAAGACTTGAGTTGTGGCTATTTTTGAGGACGACGTCACAATGTCGTAGTACGATGACTGATACGTGAGTGCTACGAATCGACTTTGCTTCTACGACTGCTACGGTTACTGTTTCTGAGTTACTGTATCGTCATTGTCGTTCTTATTGGAACTGTCTTGGTTTTGAGGTAAATGACGTTACAGTGACGTAGAATGGTTCAAAGACTGATGGAATAGCTACTTGGGTGCTACGAAGCTTGCTTCTACGATTGCTACGATTCTAGCGGAATAACTGAATTGAGGTTTGTATTATATAAACTTTCTGGATTTTTAGATGAATGACGTTTTTACAGCTACCTATACAATAGAAGGAGGTTCGATTACCGGTGGATGAAATTTATTCATAGCCACAACAACTACGATTTTTTTATTATTGTTTCACATTCATTTGTTCAACAAATTTAAATTACCAAATTTCTTATTCTTCATAACAATAATAAACCATCAATACAATGTAAAAAAAGCACAATTTTCATTAAAGTACTTAAAATTAAACCGATTCATAAAGACACGGATGAAACTCGATATAAAAGGAACAAAGACTCCACGAAGTGTCGCGGGACGGCACGATGCAAAAAGGCGCTAATTTTGCGAAACCAAAAAGTGGTAATGGTTATGCGTTGCAGCGCCAACGCGTTTGTCTCACGATAACGTGCGCTTACAATTAGTTAGGATGGTGTTATGCAGAAGTTAAAAATCAGTGAAAAAATAGAAGATGATATTTAGATGTTTCTACGAGTCTACTGTTTTTCTTGGTTTGACACTAGATGAGAAGCTACAATGGGGGACCCATGTTGCCACCACCGCTGCTAAGCTCAGCTCAGCTGCATATGCAGTTCGAAGAATAAGGCATCTCACCGATGAAGATACGGCTAGATTGGTTTATTTTAGTTACTTTCATAGCATTATGTCCTATGGAATTCTACTATGGGGCAGGGCTGCAGATATAGAAACTATATTTATATTACAGAAAAGAGCCAATAGAAGGAGGTTCGATTACCGGTGGATGAAATTTATTCATAGCCACAACAACTACGATTTTTTTATTATTGTTTCACATTCATTTGTTCAACAAATTTAAATTACCAAATTTCTTATTCTTCATAACAATAATAAACCATCAATACAATGTAAAAAAAGCACAATTTTCATTAAAGTACTTAAAATTAAACCGATTCATAAAGACACGGATGAAACTCGATATAAAAGGAACAAAGACTCCACGAAGTGTCGCGGGACGGCACGATGCAAAAAGGCGCTAATTTTGCGAAACCAAAAAGTGGTAATGGTTATGCGTTGCAGCGCCAACGCGTTTGTCTCACGATAACGTGCGCTTACAATTAGTTAGGATGGTGTTATGCAGAAGTTAAAAATCAGTGAAAAAATAGAAGATGATATTTAGATGTTTCTACGAGTCTACTGTTTTTCTTGGTTTGACACTAGATGAGAAGCTACAATGGGGGACCCATGTTGCCACCACCGCTGCTAAGCTCAGCTCAGCTGCATATGCAGTTCGAAGAATAAGGCATCTCACCGATGAAGATACGGCTAGATTGGTTTATTTTAGTTACTTTCATAGCATTATGTCCTATGGAATTCTACTATGGGGCAGGGCTGCAGATATAGAAACTATATTTATATTACAGAAAAGAGCCATACGCTCTATATATAATTTACGTGCTCGGGACTCACTAAGAGATCTCTTTAAGAATATTGGTATCCTCACTGTACCATCACAGTATATATTTAATAATGTTTTACATGTACACAAAAACGCGGACTTACACACAAAAGTAGGAGATAGACACTGTTATGGCACAAGGAATAGAAATAAAATTGAAATGCCATTTTATAGGTTAGCTAAAGTTAAAAATTCATTTATGGGCCAAGGTATACGTTTTTACAATAGAATTCCTCATAGTATTAAAGAGTTTAGTAGTGTTAAATTTAAAACTTATTTAAAAAATGTATTAGTTCAGAGAGCCTACTACAGCATTAAGGAATATATGGAAGATGAAAATCCATGGAGGGTTGTCGCGTAAGAATAACAGGACAGTTCTTTGGCATATTATGATAATATATAATATTATGTAGTTAGATGTAAGTAACATGTAATGTAAAATTATATTGTATATGGACATGACTTTAAAAGAGCAACTATGGAGTTTCTTGCCGGTTCTTCTCCATAGATACTGCTTTCCGAATCGGTGGTAAATTTAAAGAATGTAATGACGATTCAAAAGTGCTTCTGGAAGAAGTCTAATTGAATAAATAAATGTTTGAGTTTGAGTTTGAGTTTACACAATGTCGTTTAAGAATAATAGTTATTAATGAAATATAATAATTATTTGTTAATTTATCAAATTCAAAAGTAGAATAAAGTCATTTCTTATCCTTAATATTATACCAGTATATACACTATCTGCGAGTTTTGATACAACACATCTTCTTGAAATTACACCTACTGACAGTTTAACCTTTAAATCAATGAATGATCGTAATCAAACTTTGTTAGATACCTCCATCAGAATTAAAATATAATAAAGGTTTTAAATAATATATAAGGTTTTATTAATACCACGGTACAGTTTGTGCCAAAGCTTAAATATATCAGTTGCACTATAACACATATTCCAACATCACTCTTGCATACCGCCGTCCAGTCGCAATTAGACGCGACTTGGCGACTATAATCGTTAATGTTTAGCACCGTCCACATATTTCTGTACCTTGTGCAATGCGCCTTACGATACATCTAGAGCAATCAGCGTTTTGCACTTTTACACGTGTTTTAATTTTTAATTCCCTTTATTATTTGAACTGTAATACAGAATTGGTTATTGGATATAAGTGATGTTGCATGTCGTTATTGTAAAACTATGAAGAAAAAAATTGCAATAGAAGGCATAAAAATTTACCTATTTTGTAAATAATAAAATTAATATACGAAAAATTATTATTTCAATGAACGTTAGTCGTGAACATTTGGACATTTATTTTCAATGAAGGGCTGGCGAAACGATTTATATTGAAACTAAAATCACAAACGTATTAATAATTCTCTTAGAGAGAATATTATATTATGGACCTAATGAATATATTTATATTGGTTGTCCTAAAAAATAAACAGATTATTTATTGAATTTAGGATGCGTGTGAAGTCCCGTGTCCCCAAGTGGGGTAAGGGACAGATGCATTATTGGCAGATTTAAAATAGATTTAAAATAGTATTGTTGATAATGAATTGTGTAATTTTAATACTAACATAGTTTTTAAGGTAACAAGATACTAACAATTATATGGATATTGCAATTATCTGAATTAAATCAAATAAATAAAATAAATTATGCATACATCTGTATCACTGATCGATTTTTCTTTTCTTTTTTAGGAAATTGAATTTAGGATAACACACTAAAATTTATCAACCAGCATCCCATACGTATTTTTGGATTATTTCCTTACTAGCTTTCCGCCCGCGGCTTCGCCCGCGTTTTCAAAGAAAAACCCGTTCCCGTAGGATTTCCGGGATAAAACCTATCCTATGTCCTTTCTCGGGTATCAAAATATCTCTATACCAAATTTCATGCTAATTGGTTCAGTAGTTAAGGCGTGATTGAGTAACAGACAGACAGACAGACAGAGTTACTTTCGCATTTATAATATCAGTATGGATATTCTTGCCAATCTAACTCCACAAATTTAACACATGTATGAAAGTGTCTAATCACCATAAGCCTTACATCTAACACAAATACAAAGAGACAGACTCATTAACTCGGCACATATCGACGCGCCTGATTTCTCCTGGGCGCATCTACAATTTGATGGTAGTCTTATTAAACTTACACATACGGTACAGCTATGGAATACGCGGATTTCTTGCTTTTTGTCTGATATTAACCAGAGGAAAAGAAATTAGGTAGGTACTGATATTCTATTCTGATTATAAAATAGGCCTAACTTTTCTAAGAAAGGTCATCTTTATACTAGTTTTCCGGCGGCGGCACGCTTTGTCTAAATCCTAATTAATTAATATCTCTCTGTACAACCGGTTGTCTGGAAGAAATCGCTATTTAGCGATAAGGCCGCCGTTTGTTACAATGTATCCTAGGTTAAGTCTCAATTTGTAATTTATCTTGAGCAATAAAGCATAAATAAATAAAATAAATAAATAAATTATATTCAAAAACCTTCCTCGAGAATCACTCTATCTATTAAAAAACCGTCAAAAGAGAGAAAGTGGCTTTGTTTTACACTATGTAGTGATACTCGTCTAAATTAATTAATAAATATATCTATAATGTGAAATATCGTACAGTCGTGGTACAGTTCAGTATCATGCAGTTCTGCCATCAGGACTTCAAGGTAGTAGAGTCTATGTAGTAATCTGTGCTTCAAGTTCAAGTTTTCATAATAGAGAAGGTTGATATTTCGTTTTATAGTATTTAAATGTTTTATAAATCAGATATTTTTTTGTCTGACTTGGGTCAAAAGTCGTCAAGTGCCAACCCCTTATTAAAACTACTACTATAGATTTTTTTTGTATCTGTTCAACAATAAACCAGATCGTTGTAATATTCTGAAAACGCTCATTTGATTGCCCCACGTTTTAAGAAGATGTAAAAAATTCTGAAATTTATACGTTATCCAAAGCCCATTTTCCCCAAAATATAATAATGTCATACATCATTTTTTAACAGACTGTCTGCTCGCACTCCCTATTATATTTGTTTCTCTCAAAATGTATGTATAATATTATAATTGTATCTCAAAGAAAACAAAGTTTTCTCCAAAAAGTAAGCCTAAACTAAAATACTTAGATGATAATATCAATTTCCAACAACTACTCGAAAATCTTGCAAGTATAAAAAGAAATGCGAGAGAAAATCTCGCGCTAACATTGATTAAATTACACTCTTTATCTCCTCAAATCACTGCCGTAAAGGAAAATAAGCTGAAAAATACAAGGGCCCGCGTTGGGCGCCAAAACATCGCCTATTAAATATTCATACACCGTAAAAGTTCCGGAAAGATCCGTTGAAACTCATCAAATTACAACTTGCTCCAGTTATCAGCAAGAGGGAGAAAAATACATCGAGAAATGAAGATGTTATGCTATTAATAAATTGTTTAAACAAAATACGCCTAAATCCAGCCTACTTTCTTATTCATCGCTTCTGCAAACTTCCTCAAAGATTGATAAGAGGATTTAAAGAATTTTAATCTTTAAAACGACGTTGCTACAGGAATGTGACGTATAACGGACAGAATACAATAAATTTTAATTGATAAAGTCAGATAGAAGGACCTGTCATTAAACTATCTCCGAACGACCGGCGCCGTCGACCGCTCGGGGCGAACTGACTAACTTTTAATTTCTTCGCCACAGACATTGACATCAGACGATTGCGATTGGCGGGAAAGTTACATAGCACAGATAAAGACAAGTTTTTGAATGTAGAAATGTCTAATAGGTGCGTTCGGACTAAAAGGTCGTTTATCTCTTCAAGTATCTTGATACGACATCTTGATTGACTTTTCAAAGACAGCTTATTCTAAATTAAAGGCTTAGTTAATCTGTGCATAAGCATCTATTGCAGTATTCGTGAAGATGAGCTTAATCTGTCAATCAGATAAATAGCTTTACTGATTTTCTTTGTTAAATGTATTTGAGAAACGTCTACGAGAACTCGTTTTGATTGTGAAGACGCTTTTCTCACCGCCTCTTGAATTATTGTTTTACACACGATGTATTTGTATCAGTCAGTCATAGGTATATCTCTATAATTTTTTTAACTCCGTAATCTCGCATAATATTAAATATTATATTATGCAGTAAGGATATTGGATATATTAATGTTAGTAATCTTGTTTTCCTTATATGAATGAATGCAAGAACAAAAACCGCACACCTACAGACATAAAAAGATTAATTAAAGAGCGTCCAAGCAAATATTGTTATCAACATCAGAGATAATCGTGATACTAAAAAAACCCAGCCTATTACGGACTCAGCGAATCGGCCTAATGACACGTGTTGTCCTAAACAATGGTTTAATGCTGAAACTCCCTTACGTGGATGCTGGACGTATTTGTTTAGGACAAGCTAACGGCCGGCCGTTTAAGCAACCCTATGTTTGTGGTACAAGGGAACGGTTGAAGCGGTGTGCCGTGTGGTTTTGGATGTAATGATCTCGGTTGCACTTTAGGATCAATAAGAGCAGAGCAATGCGGATGAAACCGCCAAAATTAAACTTATTTTAAGTAGCATTCAAACTCAATGAAAATTGAATAAATTTTCAAGATAATTCTGCTGTCAATTCTGTGATTTGTATATCAAATTATTTTCTTTGGCATAACAATTATAGGAGGAAATAAAATACCTGATGTTACATAGATACTGACATCACCCTTATACATTCTCAACGACATAGTAACTCACAAGTGGCTTTCCTTGTTGCAAGTGTTTTACTGGATTTAATATGAATACAGCGAGATTTCTTGCAGATCAGAGGCAGCGCTCTTTATATGCAAGTCAATATAAGTATAGTCACTGACAGCTACCAACATTGCTGGCCACTACAAGCCGATTAGTCCAAATAAAACGGAAGCTTACACGCGTCGAATAGAACAGCTTCATCTCATATCTTGTACCACACCATATATAGCGTGATACAGGTGCGAGATTAAATGGCCGGTGTATACAGGGTGTTCATTATGATATTGCTGCGAGTACAGCGAATATTGTTCGGTTTTTATTAGGGACGTCATAACGGTATCCACCGTTTTGATGAGAATTGAAAATATGTTTGATCTACCCCGTTTGGGGTGTTTGTTTATGTTTTTATGATGCGTGTACGATGATGTTAATTATGTGTTGGTATTCTAAAAAGTTGTCAAATAGTACTTAATAGGTTCAACTTTTTTCAAACTATATGTCAGATAAATAATTAGACAATAATCGTATAATTATTAATTGAATATACTAATTAAACAAAAAATACCTACCGTTTATATAATCATTTATCAATGCTTGATCAATTGCTCGATCTTCATAGGTACATCTGTAATTATTACAAAGTTCAGTGTCAAATACTGATGTTGACTACTTCAAGGTATTTTTTTTAGTATTTAGTGCTATGCTGTATAGCTTCAGAAGTTGATATTATTTATTTTTATATAAAGTCAATAAATTTTTGGAGGCGATGAGCCCATAGTCTAGACTCTAGAGGACACTGAAAATTCTCCATTCTTGGCTTTAGACATACATCTGAAGCGGAAAAAAACACTTTTTTGACACAATAGTCTGTTCAACCACATCCAAAACTGTCCTAACCTGACAATATAAATTTAAAAAATGAAATATTCACAGCATGTTACGTCCCACGTTTAGCCAATAAATAATTTTAGTGGGCGAGGCAACGACAAAATCGATGCACCAGTTCTTGAGTTACGACCGTACGTACACACGAACATAAATATAACCGTTACTCAGCCGGCCCGTTCTGTCCACCTGTTACTATAATCGATGTCCGATATTATCGAGTATGGGCCTTGACAACAAAACCAAAAGGTCGCGGTGACATACCGGCTGTCCTGTGTCCATGTATGTCATCGTGTATAATACAGACGACAGAATTACTAGGTAATTTAGTACAGAAATAATCGATATTTCTCTCTCAAGATCATACACTTACTATTCTTCTATCTCCTTATACATACATACCTCTACATCTTACTAATTTTCAGTAACTGCTTCTTTAGTGGTATCTTTCTTTGATGAAACGTGACGGTTTAACCAAAAGTTTCATAAAATTATATTGATAGTGAATTTTTTATTCATTCAGAGTTGCTGTAAATATCTTCAAACCTATGGTATTAACCTATCGATAACCTAAGAGCTAACGATAATACGTAACAAATGTAAAATATATACTTAAATAGACGTAAAATAAAATTAGGACGATACTTAATGGTCCAGCTCGGAGGACCATCACCTAACATCACTAAAATTTTAATTAAATATCTCCCAATAAAACAAAACGTCTGAATACCCATTAGGTCAGTCCCTTACATCGTAATTGTTTGCTTGCGATTTAATAGTGACCCCCGTCACCCTGGAACCACCCCTAGGTTGATACAATTAACCCCTAAAAGATTTGTATGTTGTGCGAATATTCAACAATAGTTTTGTCATAATTTCGTTTTATATACAGGGTGCTCTCTATGGTCCCGTTCTCTACAGTCCGAGCTGATTGAAATGTTGCAAATACCATTTTATTTCAATAAATGTATGTTTTTCTTCATAATCTTGATATTCCTGTTTCACTGCGTCATTAACAACTACAAAAAACTGTTTTGCACTGATATTTTAATTTTTATTTCACTATTACAAACAGTTCATGCAGTTATCTTAAATAATGTAGAAATGACCTACATCCAATTTAGTCACTTTTTTGCATGCATTAAAAATCCATCAGCCTGTATAATCTGTATGACAGTTACAATGTTAGAAATAAATTGTCGTTAAAGTTGAGACGAGGGTTTACACAATTACCAGAGTCACGGGTAAAGAATTAAACCCGTCAAAATTGCTGAACTAACGCAACTAACAACATTTCGTTCGAATTAAAACTAATTTAAAATTAAATTAATAGAAATAAGAATTGTTTAAATAGTTAAGGCCGTGTACGCGGTCCGTGCGCTTTTTGGCTCAAATATGTGATTTTTCAAACCAGATTGTCCATCAACCACTTATCTTACAAACATATGAATTACTAATAATTTTAGGAAATTTTATTGTCTATGTAGTTAGTTAAGAGTTTTTTTCAATTAATACAGTATTTGTGAATACCATCAAGATAACTGAGCCGATGATTACTTGATTTCACTATTAGTGTCAATTTCGAAGCTAAAAATATCTGAAATTGCTGACAGATCTAACACACAATTATTTTTAACTAACTGCAAAAATCCTTATTAAAATAGTTAGTTAAAAGATTTTTTATTTTGGACTCCTAACTTACGAAATTAAAATCCGAACAATGTGAATATTTTTAGAAATTATAGTCGACAAAATGATTATTTTCACCTAGATATTTTACTTTATTGAATATAATTTATGCATATTGCAATAAAAGAATGTCTTACTTATAAGATAAAATTTAAAAAATCAACTTAGGTACCTCTATTATTTTTCTACAAATTTTTATAAAGTACTATAAAACACTGCGCGCGACCCGGTTAAAATCAGTCGGCAGCGAGCCTTTCCAGAGAGAGGACATGTTGCTCGGCGCTCTCCTGTGGACCTATGCTGTTCATAGTAAAAGGATAGCGCAAGCCGCGATCTATCGTAATAGATCGCGGAGATTTTGACTTGCGTTAAATTGTATAAGCGCTCTTAATCATAACCAAGTGGAAAGGAGTAGCTTCGTGATTTTCAAAATATTATGATAACACGTTTTTATTATTTGGTTAGTCTCTTATGCTTTCGTTTTAATTCAATATTAAAACCACTACTTCCTTTGGAGAGAAATTCATTTTCTACTTCATTATCTCCTCTAGCGAAACAATTTGTACAAATACGAATCCTCATCTGTAATTCCCAAAAAAAATCCAACACAAAGCGTTCTAAGAAAAACCACTAGGAAATTGCGTTATAAACAACGTGAAACGGAAAACGTTAGCGAAGGCACAATGACCGAAATTAATTCCATAAACAACATCACATATGCACGAATAGACAATAATTTGCACGCGCGCTTTTCCGAACGCGCCACGTGGTCCAAGATGGCGGACCCGACCTTTTGGCGGCAACGCTTGTCTAACGGTAATGGCATCTTTTTACGCTACCTGCTTGCTAATTGGAAATTAGTAGCTTAATGTGTTGGGCTCTAATATACGTTTGAATTGTTATTGCCTTTTTCGATTTACGGATTTGTTTGTCTTTTCCAATTGACGCTGAGACAATTTGCTTTTATGTGTCTGGGGTACATAATTAATTCGCATTTTTGTGAACAATAACAGGAAAATGGACAAGTAGTATCTCTGAATAAAAAAGTAGAGAATTCAGTGAATTTAATTCACTTGTTGAAGTGGTCTGCCATTTCATTTGATCACCTTTGGCAAAATTAATACTTATTACAGTTTATAAGCCATAATATAAAGAAAACTATAACTATTTATTTTTAATCAACAAGAAACGTACTGAATTTATCAAAAAATATTATATAATTACTTAAACCATAGAATAATGTGAAAAGCATTAAAATCTTATAGACAACACAAAAAATATTCCACCAACCCGATACCTTATGAACAGTTAACACACCCAAAATGAAATAATGAAACAATAAAACTCCAAATATTACAATAACAGAAAGCGTTCTAATTAGATCACCTATCTACATTCAAAGATGGCTGCCGCATTACCGCCATCTGTCGCGTGTAAAATGAATTTATTTATATATCTAATTGCTTCGTACGGCAATAGCCGGCGCGTATGCACTTAATATGGATAATATTAAAGCTAAAAGCTGGTATCTGCTTAAAACAACGGTTTATTGCTCTATTGTCGTGAAGTTTTATTATTGAGGAACGTGGCGCCATCTTTGTTTATGTTGTGGAATAAAGTTTTTAAGACGCGCTATAAGTTTTATATGCGGTAATGGAAAAGGGGTTATGGAATATTTTTCATCACATATTTTGGCTAATGAAAAAAAAAGATATAATATATCTGTTTCATTTAATGTTAGGTGTATTTCTTCCGTTTCTATAATAATAATTTGAGATAATTTTTCAAATTTTAATAGTATTACTACTACTTACTAATCTTCTAGTAAAATATTAAACAAACTTTAAATTGACTTCATTTGTATTTTTAAAGAAAATATATTGTACGTTTCAATTTATTTGATTTATTATAAAAACACAATTGAAAAAAAATATTCAAGTTAAACTGATTAATTTATACAAAATCATCAAGATATTATTGATATTATGTTAGAAGAGCAAACATAGACTGATCCTTTTAAAGTACAAAAACCAACATTCATTAAACCAACAAAATTGCATCTCACAATGTGCATCTAATGTTTATAATTTCGCTGAGCTCAATAACTCACGATTAAGCATCAATTAGTATAATATATCGTGTCATAAATATGTCAAAAAACGCATTTCACCCCCCTTCTATCAGCCCTAGCAAGACGCCATCAAAGCCAGGCTATAAACCATGCCAATATTATATGAAACAGACGCTGTGTCGAAAGATTATGTGGTTTTGTTTTTTATATTTGTTTATCGTGTACACAGGAGATAGGGTTTTAACTCCATTTTTGGGTTTTATGTGAATTAGGTATGTCTACTAAGTATAAGAAATTTAGTAGGATATAATCGTTTTACAAATCATTATTAAACACTATTAAATACAAGGACCTGTATGGAACATTACTCAAAATATCTTGTTTACAAAAATAAATTAATACTTTTTACATAACTTTTACATTTTCACAGTATTATGATTGTTATTGGTGTACCTTTTAATTGGCGTATTGAATTGTTAATGTAATACCTAGTGTAAGTTTAGCTGTAAGGTACCTTTACAAATAAATAAATAAATAAATAAATGATTAAATAAATAACCAATGCATTATCATTAACGTGGAACTTAATTTTCCGGATCAAGACACATTACATAATATTATCATCCTATTTTTAAAAGCCTATACCTACAGTACGGAAACAGAAAAATCTGCAAAAAATTCTTAACACTTCGACTGCGGTCGTAAATCCCGCCTCACAGACTGACGAGACCCACTTTTATTGCACCTACTGTCATTACGAAGGGGCCACAGCTATCTATCAAGGTATATGGCTGTTTATTGTTTTTATGTCCCGAATAATATTTCTGAAGGAATTAATGGCTCGGAAATATTGAACGCATCTGGATAACATCATTGGAGTTTAGTTTGGCAATGTCATTATTTTTTGTATTATTTGCTTGATTTAGGCTTGCTGTTGTGTTACAAATTTTGTTTAGATAGCGATTGTAAGATAATATTTATTTGTAAACGTATATTAGATTAAAGGATCTAAAATAATTTCATGTAGGTATACGACTTTATCCCATTATAAGGACTCTTCTTTTACATACCACGTGCGTAGTAGTAGTATTAGTCAGTTCAATAAAGAAACGAATCTTCAATGGCGGCCAAAGCTGACTTTGACAGATGGTAGGATCATCAAAAAAGAAAATAAAAATAACGTAAATTGATAATTATTTTATTAATTATTTCAAATTGTTTGTTGACAAACTTTTTTGTTATTGTATTTGTGTATTTATATGAATTATCATATTTACGTATACAGAATGTAATAAAATCCCCATAATACTTGTAATAAGCCCATAAAACTGAACAACTTTTCCCAAAGAACATATTTTGTCAAATTCCAATAAAACATTATTTACTTTCGCAAATGCATAATTGTCATTGTAAATTTATGATAAAAACTATTATAGGGAAAATCAAATACATTTTAGTGATTTTATTTTTCCATTTTTTTTTGCATACCGTACGGCCGTGTGTGAGCGAGAGGGAATGATAAGCGCCGCCATTGAAGATTCGTTTCTTTAAAGAACTAACTAATAAATGTAATCTTCTTCTTCTTCTTATATATAAAAATGAATCGCAAAATGTGTTGGTAAGCGCATAACTCGAGAACGGCTGAACCGATTTCAATAATTCTTTTTTTATTATATTCCTTGAAGTACCAGGATGGTTCTTATGTAGAGAAAACGTAAACATGTACCACGGGCGAAGCCGGGGCGGACCGCTAGTACCTAATAAATATAAATGTTTCGGAGACTATAATATGTATTATTTATGTAGCATAGTTTTCAAATGTCCCATCTACAGTGATAAAAAATAATTAAATACAGAATTAAATGTACACAAAAGGGGTGGGTGAAAATAATGTTTCCTCACCCGAAGTATTTGTATCAAAATGAACATTGTTTATTACAAATTAAATGCAATTTAACCCTCAAAAAGCATTCGTACATTCCACAACAAATTCTGTACCAAATTGGCAGAGAATCCAGAATCGAGAACGATGTTTATTCTAAGGGGTAGAACTGTTTAAGTAACCCATTTGAATGCATACTTGTCCGTCACTCGGCGCTATATCGAGAGAGAAGCGAACGCAGGGCTGTTACCAAACCACCAGCCAGGTCTGGCCCGTCCCGCCCCGCGCATCACACGGTTATCACGGGGACACCGGGGAGAAATGCCACGCGTGGATAGCTCAAGCTTTTCTGGTCAGCGAATTGAACGAGCCAACTTGTCACATACGCGATTAAACCTGATTGTGATGTAGGCTCACGGGATAACTGTTGATTTGATTTTATGTTACGCCGAAACGTCTGTTTGCGCGTTTATAGCTTATAAACTCTGGTTTGAATCGAACTGTATCGACAAATAAAATTGACTGTTAAACGATTATGATACTATGCGCCGAGCGTTCTCAGTTGGGATAATTTCTCGGTTTTGCTTTTATTGCTTTTAGAGATTTGGATATTATTTAGTTTACGAACTTCCAACAAATACATAAGTACCGTTTAGTAGAAATTCGTAGAAAATAACGTTAATATAAGAGACGATTATGATCACAATTTATTAATGTTAAACTTAATTCTGAGACGCATTACTAAGAAAGTTTTATAATTATAATAATTCTAGCAGTGAAACATAAAGGGACATATACGTTGACGGATAAATTACGACACAAATTGTTTAATGAATTTAAAGGTTAAAATACTTTCTTATCTTATGTTTAATGAATCTCATAAAAGTTTATATGTATTTACGATTCAAATTTTAAACTTTCGTTAAAAAAGCAGATAAAACGTAGCTACCTTATTATAAAGAATAAAAAATTTATTACTCAAAATCCAAAACAAATACACAACACCAACAGCAAAGAAGGAACACATTACATTCACAGAACTTTCAGGGAAGCAGCCCGCCCTCAAACGTGCGATAAATAAGGGGGGCACAACAAAAACTCTCAGAAGCATCACCTCGGCACGTCACCCTGCTCAGATTTCATTACCATAAAGAACTGGAGGCCTTAAAACCCCCCAGTCTAAAAGGTGACGTACACCGCCCATTTATACAAGACCTGCCACCCCACAGCGCATACCACCGCTCCCGCCCGGTACAACTTCTTGGAGGGGACCGAGGGAGGTCTGCCTAGATTGGTCGCTTGGAATCCCAAAGCGGGCCGGCTCCCGCGTCGAAATGTGCCGTAAATCGTCATAAAACTGTCTGGATCCATGATGTGACGCTGCCCGGGGGTAATTAAAGGACAATTTATAGTTTTGCCCGCTTCCCCCTTTGGTGGAGACGACCCCGGTCTCCTCACGACGGATGTCGAAGCGTACCTCGTTTTTGCTTAGTTTTTCTTTAGTGTTCCGATTAATGATTTTTCATTATTTTAATTTATGACCCTGAGATGTGGCGTTGTTTCAAGAAAGTTTTACTCGTGTATTGTGAAATCACCATTATATCCAGTAAGTTATTTTCGTAGGTTGACCATCAATAAGTTTTACGTTAAATTAGTAACTATAGTTATTTCTGAATTTACTTTTCACATATATTATGTCTTAATTACTTAACTGAAAACAGTGCTATCAAAACGGTGATTTAAAAACGCACAATTAAAGGACCCACATTTACAGTGACAGATTAAAAGCTTCGTCAACAAGAAAAATTGAGGTTTTAGTAAAGTCTGTGAAGAAATATCACACGTCCATACAAAGCCGGCAGATTTAGTGCTATGCTAATCTCGGAACACCACCTTCTGTAATTATCCCGGCTTTTATGTTTTAGATGGACAAAAAAACTTTATTTTGACGCATTTGCATATAAGAGGGTGTCTTTATTCAGTTTAATGATATAGGATTTATTTATTTAGTCTTAACCTAGGTCTTAAAAAATCTTATATCTTCTCGCATAATACAGATTATCAGTGTTATGCAGTCATTTAAAGAAATGAACTAGTAATATACCTACTTTAAATTATTAATTTAATTTGTATAAATTAATACGAAAAAATAATTGTACACCATGCACAATGCACATCTATAATTTAATTTATATTTATATTTATAAAACTCTACGGCTATACATTCGTAGCCGTAGCACCGTAACCGCGTAGACGTGCTCCATCACAATCCAATTTCGCGTCCAAAAAAAATAAAAACAGAAAATAAGGAGAAAATCATTTTAATATCTGCTCAATAACATGAGATCTTATTTATAACGCCAATAACACTTTTCAATAATGACGTAGGCGCAATGACGACCAGTGTAGCCTGAGCCCTTGTATTACCCTAGTATTATAAGCACTGTTTGTTTGTTGCATTACATATAGACCGAGAGCTAACTAAATTCACGTACTATGATAATTGTAAGATAAAATATTTAAATTAAAATCATTCAGTCAATCATCATTCGTATCAATGCTCACGTTCTTAAGGGTGATATTATTTATACTTGCACTGTGTAATTGCAGTTTTAAGTAAATTTACAAAATTAATCACATTAATTTATACAAGGTTTCATGCCTAAAGATAAAAACTAGCAGCGTTCAGTGAACAGAATATGTGAACAGCTTTGATATTATGACGATGGCTCATACATTTATATTCCAATATTATTGCAAGCTTTTTAAGAAAATTGAAAAACATGTTATACGTCCAATGAATAAATTGTTTAGTCAATTTTCTACAATATCTTTCAAAAGTCATATTTCTTATGGATCGTGAAACAGATACCCAAATGAAATTCCCAACCGTCTCTCGCACTACAAGGGCCAGCAATCCTGGTCTATAGGGCTATGTGGTCGATTTATAGCTAGTACTAGACTCAGTTTCCTAGTCACGTACGGAGGGACGTCTGTTTGACCCTCCGTGATGATTTGGAAGAGTGACGTGCGTTATTTGCCGATATAATTAAAGACCAGAAAATTGGTGCGAATGCTGAATTTGAGCAATTTGATGGGGAGTTATGTGTAATATTCTGTGTAATGTTTATTTATTTGTCATAGAAAGAACGAAAGTTTTGAGATGGATCTAATTGTAAAGAGGACATTTTTGGGATTAATTAGAAGAAATAAAAAATATTTAAAAACTACAGTTAATTTTTCAGTTTCTGAGTAAAAAATTATTCCTAATTTTGTAAATAAACCACTATTATTACGCAAATTAAGCTCCAAAAATGAAATTGTCATATGCACATCTGCATCAACACCAAACATCAAATCCCAAAGCTTTTTAAGTAATAATTACGCAATAATACAGGATTAAGTCGTAAACATCTAATTACCATCGCGTTAATTAGCTTTAGTGACATTATTGTTGATAATTACATCAGATTGTAATTCGAGGGATTTACGATACAGTAAATAACATTAGTAATGCAGGTGTGATTTGACGTCAAAGGATATTATGTATTTGGTGTTGTTTGATACATAATTAAAACGTATTAGTTTAAAATATGATTTGTTTCGATCTTCTTAATTGATGAATTGTTGTTGCACAGGAGACAAGACTTTGCCAAATTAAAAAGACAATATTTATATTTGCAAATCTAATACATAGTTTGTTAACTTGTGTCAAGTTGTGAACTTATATTTCATCAATATATTGGAAATTAAAACTATATTTTATTCCTGTTGTTAGTATGCACGTTTTGTCAAAATTGATAGTAGACAGTAAGGAATATTTTTATTATTATTTGTAAATGTTAAATTTGATTAGGTATATACATTATACAATTCAACAAAAACACAAACAGTTAAAAGTTGTGGACTGTGGAGTGTGGAGTATTCGAACTACTAAGAAATACGAAACAAAAATATTTCTACTTTTTTAATCCTCTTTCTCTTCTACCAAAGGTTATAACAGCATACCACAATTTAAACAAAGAGTATTGTAGAGTGACGCAAAAGGGGTAACCTTAAACAATATCTGCCAATTAATACCGAACTACACTTACATAAATTGAAATTAAGTTAATCTTTGCCTCAGTAAATCATGTCACGGTCCCGGGGCACATAACGTGGCCATTAGAATGTATTGAACCAAGTCGAATGATCATACTTTGCAAGTCGTTTAATTTCTGATAATCGTGACAATATATCAAATGCTTTATGGGTTTGAGCGAAAGGGGGAAATTTAAGATTTAGGAGGCTTCGTTTTGGTTCTATATTCAATAAGTATAATTTATAAGTAGCTTTCCCTCGCTTTGTCTAAAAATCTAATAAATTTTATACTAAAAACGTCATCCACTCTTTCTATGAAAAAGAACTGCATCACAATCAATTGCGTAGTTTTAAAGATTTAAGCATATTTATGAACATACAGACAGCGACAGTGACTGTGTTTTATACTATGTAGAGATATTATAAACCCATGTATACACGATTGTATGTGAAGTCGCAAGCAGAGCCTTAATAAATAATACAGAAAAACTTGACTTGAGAGAGTCAATTTTAGACTACATAATAATAATAAAATCTTCAAAAGAAAAGTTGAAGTTGAAGAGCTTTTCTTATTTTATGTGAACCTTAGTTATTTTTTGTTAAAAACTTTACTTATTTAAGTGTATATTCGAATATACCTTAGCTTCAGTGTCAAACATCACCATAAATTATAATTTTTACTGAACAGTTCTCTTATTAAAACTATATTTATATTCGCGCCATAAATCAACTCGCATATAGGTAATCACTGCATCAAAGTCTGTAGTTAATTAATCTCTCTTATCTTCTTCTTACATATAAAAATGAATCGCAAAATGTGTTGGTATTAAGCGCATAACTCGAGAACGGCTGAACCGATTTCGATAATTCTTTTTTTATTATATTCCTTGAAGTACGAGGATGGTTCTTATGTAGAGAAAACGTAAACATGTACCACGGGCGAAGCCGGGGCGGACCGCTAGTGCATAATAATAATAATTACTAGACTCTCTACGAAACTTTTTATCTAGACTCCAGTGGTCCGCCTAATTGCCACAGCTTTATACAGTGTCCAAAATAGTTTCGGCCCGTGATAAGCCTACACCGGCCGTTAAGTTTCAAAGTTCGAACTAACGTGAAGGGATGGTGAACCTTTTTGTATTTAAGAACTATTAAAATACGTATGTGAATCTCGTAAACCATTGTTGAGCTATATTTTACCTTGGTTATAATATGAGGTATATATGTAAGAAAAATACTAATATAAGTACCATTTTCTAAATCATTATTAGGCATTTTACTCGCTCTGTAAGTATATAATATTATAATTATTGTAAAATTCATTAAGTAATTATAATAACAATATCCTGTGTATTGGATAATACAATAACTTTTTAGAAAATCATCGCTTTCTTTATGCATTTAAAATAATACGAATACTTATACAAAAGATTCCTTGACACATAAGTTTTTATAAACCCTACATTCATTTAAATTACCTTACCTAGCTGTCAAAAGCAACCAATGACAAAATCGCAAACTTAAAAACCAGCGTAAAACAAAAACAATAAAGTTACATCGCATTTAATAAGAAAGTGTGTCGTCTTGAAAATAAAATTCTCCATACATTTGTGCCGAATGTTTACGATCCAAGTTATATTATGAGATAGGAAGAACTTTTGTACCGGAGGCTAAGCGTAATCAACATAATTCATTTAATAATGAACGCAAATACGGATTATTCGCAAAGTTTGCAGTCGCCGCTTTTTGCTTAAATTGTTAAATGATAGTACTTTAAGTTGTGCTTAAATCAAACAATAAGGAAACAGACTGCTTGCGATAACAGCTGTAATATTTTTATATGGAAGCAAGTTGGAAAAAGTTTAAAGAAAATAGTATATTTAAAAGTTCATTGATCACGCAAATGAGTCAATCAGAAGTGCTCGTGAATCTTATACATCTTATACTGCAAATAACACAGCTATAATGTCTCTAAACCCTGAAAGCTCTTCTCTCTCCTTGAAAGCTCCCTAGATTAAAATAAAATTAATCTATAAATTACTTTTTTCTAAGAACTAAAATGACTTAAATTCAATTTACATACAAAAATGTATCTGTTTTTGAGAGACCTATTTATTGTATACTGCAAAATACGCAAATAATTACAGTGTTCCTTAAAATCTCTAGCTGAACTTCTCATATCTTATATCATATGTAAAGCTTCTAAGATTAATCAAAAGTTGAATTAATTCCTAAACGTATTCGATGACAACAAATCACAGACTAAAAACTAAAATTTGAATGAGAACATAATTCGAACACAGCCGGCAATAACGTTACAAACGCGTCCATATTAGCGTTAATTTATAACATATCGTCGGTTCGCACCTAACCGTCGACATAACCGATTGTCGTTAAATCTCACACTAGCGTTGGTTTACGATTATGCGACGATCCGGCGCAATGACAACGGTCCGTTGTTTACGAGATGGGGGGCGTCAGACGCACCTGATTAACAGTATCTATCGCATGTGCTATTGTCGTAAATTTATACAAAAATGCATGGAACAACGGGGTCTGTTATGTTGGAATCGACCCCTTGCTATTTTTGGACATTATAGCAATATTCAATGATATTATTTAAGGTAAAAACGTGATAGATTAAAGCGCTCCCAGAGCGGCAGGTCGAAATGTGGCTAATTAGCAAAAATTCACTTCAATTGCCTCTTTTTCGCTCATGATTACTAAATCATGCCAACTTAGGTATTTTGATGTCTAATCGTATGTGCGTAAATGTGCCGTTTTTAAGATTGAATATAGTGTTGGTAATCTATCTACACCTTTTTACTTTTACATAAATTATACAGGGTGTAATCGTTAAGTGTGCACAGGCGATTTTTCCGTAAATATTACAGATAACAAAAAACTTTAAACTGATATCGAAAGTACTTAACCTAATGAGTAAAATGGCCGTAATAAATATTTAAAAATAAATCTAGTAATATCAAAAAATTATCTTTAAACCCTCCCATACATTAAGTATGAAATATGAATATCCTATATACATTTAATATGAAAGATTTTAGCTTTCTTTTTATTTTTTGGTTTTCTGCTTTAATTATACTTCGCAAATTTGAAGTGGCATTTTCCACGCTTTTTCCGGACATTTTCACGCATTTTCCGGATATTTTCCGGGGATTTTCCGAGCATTTTCCCTGGCATTTTCCGAGGATTTTCCACGCATTTCTCAGGCATTTTCCGGGGATTTCCAGGCATTTTAGTTATCTGTCTCTAGTTTCTATATTGCAGATATAGAAACTATATTTATCTTACAGAAAAGAGCCTCTAAGAGAAAAGAGCTCTATATATAATTTACGTGCTCGGGACTCACTAAGAGATCATTTTAAGAATACTGGTATCCTTACTGTACCATCACAGTATATATTTAATAATATTTTGCATGTACACAAAAGCTCTGACTTACACACAAGAGTAGGAGATAGACACGATTATGGCACAAGGAACAAGAATAGAATTGAAATGCCATTTTTCCGATTAGCTAAAGTTAAAAATTCATTTATGGGTCAAGGTATACGCTTATACAATAGAATTCCTCACAATATTAAAGAGTTTAGTAGTTCTAAATTTAAAACTTACATAAAAAATGTACTAGTTCAGAGAGCGTACTACAGTATTCAGGAATATATGGACGATGGAGACCCATGGAGGGTTGTCGCGTAAGGGCCACAGGACAGTTCTTTGGCATATTATGTAGTTAGGTAGATATAAGTTACATATTATGTAAATTTATTGACATTATTTAAAAGAGCAACTATGGAGTTTCTTGCCGATTCTTCTCCATAGATACTGCTTTCCGAATCGGTGGTAAATGTTAAAAATACTATGTAATGACGATTCGAAAGTGCTACTAAATAGTAGTCTAATTGAATAAATGAATGTTTGAGTTTGAGTTTGAATTTTCCGGATATTTTCCGGACATTTTCACGCATTTTCCGGACATTTTCACGCATTTGCCGGATATTTTCCGGACATTTTCACGCATTTTCCGGATATTTTCCAGGCATTTTCCAGGGATTTTCCGGAAATTTTCCGGATATTTTCCGGACATTTTCCAGGGATTTTCCAGTAATTTTCCACGGGTTATCCGGAATTTTCCACGCATTTTCCACGGCTTTTCCAAAATTTTTCACGCATTTTCCGGATATTTTCTGGGAATTTCCCAGGGATTTTCCGAGCATTTTCCACGCTTCTCCCGGACATTTTCACGCATTTTCCGGATATTTTCCGGGAATTTCCCAGGGATTTTCCGAGCATTTTCCACGGTTTTTCCTGAAATTTCCACGCATTTTCCGAGCATTTTCCATGCTTCTCCCGGACATTTTCACGCATTTCCCGGATATTTTTCACGCATTTTCCAGGGATTTTCCACGGTTTTTCCGGAAATTTCCACGCATTTTCCGGATATTTTCCAGACATTTCCCAGGCATTTTCCGGTTATTTTCCGGGAATTTCCCAGGCATTTTCCGGGGATTTTCCGAGTATTTCTCGGGGATTTTCCAAACATTTTCCAGACATTTACAGGCTATGTCAGGGAAAATGCCTAGTAAATATCTGGAAAATACCCGGAAAATGCGTGAAAATGTACGGAAAATGCGTGGAAATGCCTGAAAAATCCCTGGAAAATGCCTGGGAAATGTCCGGGAAATGTCCGTAAAATGACCGGAAAATTCCCGGAAAATATCCGGAAAATGCGTGAAAATGTCCGGAAAAACGTGGAAAATGTCACTTCTTTGCGAAGAAATTAAAGCAGAAAACCAAAAAAAGAAAAAGCTAAAATCTTTCAAATTAAATGTATATGGGATATTCATATTTCATACTTAATGTATGGGAGGGTTTAAAGATAATTTTTTTATATTTCTCGATTTATTTTTAAAAATTTATTACCGCCATTTTACTCATTAGGTTAAGTACTTTCGATATCAGTTTAAAGTTTTTTGTTATATGTAATACTTACGGAAAAATCGCCTGTGCACACTTAACGATTACACCCTGTATACATAAGTAGTTACTTGTCATTACGCCTTTGTAGATGTCAAATGGAAAAACTTTTGTGCAACCGTAAATCTAAATTGATTATATTCTCTGACCTCTTTATATTCAATGGTAAAAGTTGTTACAAGCTTTCATCAAGAATTCCTTCTTCCGATCCGTCCTTGAATAATATTAATGATTGAAAGAAAAATATTTTTTATATTACATATCTAATCTCAAAAGTTTATATGACGATTTTAATTTCATACTTATTGCTCTAAGACAAAAAATACGTCTGCTAGTTATGAACTATGATTGGATTAAGTAAAAAGCTAGTTAATTATAAAAATTTAAATACGTATACGTAAATATTTTATAAGTATACGAAAAGCCAGTCTTATTCAGATTTAACTCGAAAACACATTAATTCTGTATGAAAAGCTACATTTTTCCTTACTCCAAACAAAAGACGATGAAATTAAACTGAAAAAACACAACAGTCGAGTCAACAAATTTTATGTTGGCATGTCGTAAAACAATGAAACTATCCGAAGTCCGCTCAGCAAATCTCCATAAATATCAACCGTCTGCGACGTTGTCAACCGGGCACCCTAATTTACTGCTAGTAATTAGGACTTTGCACTTTACGAAAGCGATTTGCATCGATCGCCCTGACATTCGAATTATTATCTTAGCTAAGAACTGTGTGTAAGATTTTGTCTTGCGTGTTTTATCAATTACAATCATTAGTACCTAGTTAGTACGCATGAGCATTTTTTACACTTTTCTATTTCAACTAATTTCCAAAAGATACAATTATTTTCCCCTAAATGTGGTATTTATTTAACTACTAACTAGATAAGTAACTTAAAAATGGTTATCTTAAATAAGGTCATTACTTAATTATTATTAACTAGCTTTCCGCCTGCGGCTTCGCCCGCGTTTTCAAAGAAAAACCCGCATAGTTCCCGTTCCCGTGGGATTTCCGGGATAAAACCTAGCCTATGTTACTCGTGGATAATGTAGCTTTCAAATGGTGAAAGAATTTTTAAAATCGGTCCAGTAGTTTATGAGCCTATTCATTACAATCAAACAAACAAACAAAGTTTTCCTCTTTATAATATTAGTGTAGATAACAATTTTATCATTTACTTTATCATTGAACTTCACTTCACATACTTTGAATCGAATTCAATAAAATAAATTAACTTTTCCAATTACAAAATTGAATCGAATAAAATGTTCAGAAACCGTCTTTCAGTACAGCGCCATCTGTTTTATTTATTTTATACTTTTATAACCAAGAATAAGGTTCAACACCATAAAGAATTATTTAGGTTGACACACGGTCGGAAATGATGTTAGTTATTGTATTATCCAAGAGATGGCAGTAAAAATAAAAATTTAAGTCAAGCATTTATATAAAATAAAATCGGTAAAATAATTTATTGTGATCACAGACAATATGATACTATATTATGTAATTATTAATTTTGTAAACTTTAAAATTATTTTAAATATAGTGGTTAAAGAAAATCTATTTTAATCATTAGGAATAACGAAACGTACTATGCGTGCCAACTAAGAATAGGACCGCGCTTGCTGCCAACTTCACACGAAAACTGTCAAATTAGTACTGCCAGCAAAAAATGTGCGAAGAAGAATTTTCATATAATTATTTTTTATTGTTCATGATTATATTTAATTATTGTATAATCGTTATATTCATTAAAAAATACTATTTATTGAATTTCACTGATGGATTATGGATAAATTAATTATACAGGTATGGAAACAGTATTCATAAAAAGTTAACATTTTCATAGTTAATGCGGAGATAGCAGTGACAGCGACAGCAATGAAGATTCAGAATACGACGACGATGAAGCTGTGTTAAGTGGTGTAGAGGAAATATTATCCTATTGATAAAAACTGAAATAATATATATATATGTTTTTTTATATACGTGCTTTTATTTTCAAATCCTACTCATTCATAATAAATTTGGCGTGAAATGTATTAGAAATACCAACAAAGCGTACATTAAATATTTAAACTGAATATAATTTCTTTATTGATTTTTTTGCACACCATACGCTTTGGTAATGAAGTTAGCACGTATTACTGAACAATATGGCGTCTTGACAGTCCTATTCTTATTTGGCACGCATAGTAAAAATAATTTCGCGCCATTATTTGACACTTGCTTGAATGACATTTATTTTATAAACTTTTCTCTAAGTTGTAGTTTTTACTTTTTACCACATATTAAGTTTTAACAAATATTTTAATGAGTTCTTTATAAATTTAAATGCCGCCTTAGCATATTAAGATAATATCAATATAATGGATCCCTACGAAATTGAATTCATAGGAGAAAATAGAATCATAAGCATAATTCCGAACTTTTCTTACGACAAAATATATTTAATTAGCGGTGAATTTGGACCATTTCGAGCCGGTTTACCTATGAACGTCCCTCTATGGTTAGCTGTAATGTTGAAACAAAAACAGAAATGTAGAATAGTTCCACCAGACTGGATGGATATGGATAATTTAGAAAATATAAAGGAGGAAGAAAAGAAATCCAGGTATTTATATTAGTATGTATAAATGCAAGCATTTACACAATGTTTCTGAAAAGATATTTTCATTAGGATTTAGGGTCAGGGAGGAAACAGTGACTCAGATTTTTTCGATACGCTCAAAAATATAGTAAATAATATATAAGTAATCAAAGTGATTTTTTTAGATCTTGAAGTCAGGTTACTACATTTCACTATTGTGTCATTATATTTTCATTATACTTTAAATTAATTAAACTAAAAAATAAAATATAAAAAAATAGATTTGAGTCACTGTGTACCGGTGGATGTATACAGTGACTCTAATAGTATACAGTGGCTCAGTGAAAATAAAAAAGATATACTTAATCAAAATTCTTTATTATCTTTCATAAAATGACTAATGCATATGTAGGAACTTCAATATATGAATTAATATCACTGATGATATTTGTAACTTGTAAGACTGATCTTAGAATAAAATAAAATAAAAAACATTAAAAAATTTCACAAAAAAAACACATCTAATATCTAATCATCGTCAACTAATTCACAGTAATAAAATTAATATCGATTGAAAAATAATAAAATGGTCTCGAAGCTGTTCCAATCATTAACGCTTTAGGTAGAATAAATTTTAAATCGTCCTCTTTTACAATAGACAGATCGGGCTTATTTGGCATAATAAACTTATCAGTAGTCAGTACCAGGCTTTCGCCTCAAAAATGATATGTAAAATTCCATGTTCTCATTTCGTTCCTCTAACACTTTTCCCATATATCTCTGTTTTTTGGTAGCTAATTGGACAGTAACATATTCGCCTTCTCGAGGTTAATGAGGTAAAGGTTTCTTTAAATCTTCATCCGTTAAAATAATGTTTTCATTATCAGTGTCAGCGTCATTTTCATATCCATGATTGTTATCTGTTGGCCATTCCATGTCATCATCCGAATCTTGTAATAATACTTCTTCATTTTCCATTTCTTCATCGCTGCTGCTCTTATTGTTCAAGTAATTTTACTTTTCTTTGCGTCATATTTTCTTGTTCCAAAAACTAATTTTCAGATGTATCGGTAGCAATTAGCCTTCGTCTAGGATTCCTACGTTTTCTGTTATTTTGTCTAGGTTTGGCTTTTATTGGATCTCTGAATTCAAACGGACTTTTAAAAGAAACTTGTGAGGATGAGATCGGTGGTATGTTGACGAATGAACTCGGTGGTATGTTATTATATGAAGTCAATGGTGTGTCGATAAGCGAACTGGAAGGTATGTGTATTGGGTAATAATATCTTTTAAGGGTAGCAAATGCAACACCGACCTTCTTAGATGCTTGTCTTATCGAGTCTCCATTTCTTATTAATAACCACCCTTCTTTAATGTTTTCTTGTGTTGCTTTTCCAATTTTACGTTCTGCATTTTTGCCGTGGTATTCTATCAACAAAATATAATAATTAAACAAATTACCTAAAAAATCAAAAGGAAAACATAGAACTGCATACTATAAACTGAAGGTGGTACACAGTGGCTCACGAGTCACTGTGTACCGCTTCAAATTGAGTCACTGTACACAACTCCGTCATTTTGATTATTTCATATTCAAATGGATCGAAAAATCAATCAATAAACTGAATTAAACATACAAAGGCAATCTGCATAAACATAACTATAAGACAGAAAAAATGATTACAACATTTATTATATACTTTAGATATTAAAATCAATCAAACTTACGTTAAAAATATAATTTTGTGAGCACTAAAACAAAAACACGTGGTGGCACCACTGTTCGGCACTTGAGACGCCGGCTGATTGGTTTGTACAAGTCCGAGGACCGTTAGCTTCAAACGAGGGAGGTAGACAACAACTGTGTACGTTTTATTCTAGCCGAACTAGTAATGAGTCACTGTAGCCGCCTGAGTCACTGTTTCCTCCCTGACCCTACATTAAATCAATATAAAAGTTATCCTTACACACTATGAAGCGCATCACACACAGTGAAGATACTATAATATTTTATATTAAGATTCTCTAATATAAAATATTACAGTATCTTAAGGTATCCGGTATCAGCGTTCTGACCATCATTTTTCTTTTTGTCATTGCGTACTTAGACCCCTGTAGAACTGCCATCCTGTTACAAATGACCCAAAATTTTGTGTCAGTGTTTCGGGTATAAAATAAGTAACTTATTTGTATATAACCTTATCTCACTTTTATTTCCAGGTTTTTTACCAAAATGCCAAACGAACATTACATGGTTGAAGCAAAACTCATACTAGGTGCGGCGATGGAAGATGTACCTAATGCTTCTGAAATTAAAACAATAATCAAAGATATTTGGGATATAAGAATGTCCAAGTTACGGACATCTATGGACGCTCTTATGAAATCAGGAGGCTCATATGGTAGATTGGATCATCTAACAATGATGGAAATTAATTCAGTTAAACCACTTTTACCGTCAGCTATGGATGAACTCTTGAGAATACAAATGGTATGTTTTATAATGTTTGTAAAATTCTACATATTTGAATACTCTTAAAAAAACTAGACTGACTTTCAGAATCTGATTAAATAATTTTAAAAGTAAACTTATTTGCTATGTATC
The DNA here is from genome assembly GCF_061535395.1 of Colias eurytheme. NCBI lineage: Eukaryota > Metazoa > Arthropoda > Insecta > Lepidoptera > Pieridae > Colias > Colias eurytheme. The sequence goes on along the minus strand of NC_142988.1, from coordinate 12,063,880 downwards.
ATGATACATATCTGAATATTCCATACTTAATTTACCTTTTTATTTATTTCAGATGGCCAAAAAATCTACTCCAGCAACATTGAACAGTTCAACATTCAGCCAATCGGGGACTTCACAGAATATTTGAAAACTATGAGTATCTCTAGCATGTAAAAATTGGAGTTTTGTGTCAAGATAACAGATGAAAGATCACAACAAATAATATTGTGACGAAAATCCATGGCACAAAAATTATGTTTAGGTTTTATGATATGAATATACTTTGTAGTAACTTTAAATTTCAAGTTAATACAGAAATATGTACTGTATAAAACAAAATACATTTTGAATTTGTCAGCAACAATTTCATCTATTCCATTTTGTAAATTTTTTTATGTTAAATTAAGGTGCCACCAAGAACTAAATTAAATATCTGAATAATATCTATGACTAGCTTCCCGCCCCCGGCTTCGCCCGCGTTTTCAAAGAAAAACCCGCATAATTCCCGTTCCCTCGGGATTTCCGTGATAAAACCAATCCTATGTGTTAATCCAAGTTACCCTCTATATGTGTGCTAAATTTCATTGTAATCGGTTCAGTAGTATTTGCGCGAATGAATAACAAACACACACACACACATCCTCACACCTTTCGCATTTATAATATTAGTAGGATATCCAATGGCCATATAATGCTTACAAAACAACATTCACTAGTTAACTAGTATTATGATTCCTTCATCATCTAACAAAAACTTTATTTTGTGGGATAGAAAAAACTAATATTACCCTATCCAATAATCAGATAAATTTGATTGATTAAACAGCTAAAAGCATTTTATCAAACATTTGAAGTCTTCAAAACTAGCAGTTTAGAATACTATCGAATAAGTTATATTATACCTATGTGTTCATGTATGGTGTATGAGAAATAAATATTTTGGATTGTTATTTTGTATATTTCTGTAAATAAAATATTTTCATGATATTTGTAATTTTATTTCCCTCGCCTGTTGTCCATATTTAAAGTAATTTTATCTATAGTGTACTCAGGTTTTGAATAAAGATACAATTACTATAAGAAAGAAGATCATCACCAAACTTGTGAGGTGTGACAACAAAAGATAGAAGTACTTATGTACCTACTTAACTGCTATCTTTACGACGTTATTTTGTATGAAATGAAAACTAAATACGTATATTTCCAGGCTAAACTATTGCATATCTATTAGCTTTTATCTATATTAAATTTGTTTTTGTATATCAACTATTACAAATGTCTTGTTCTTTTGTCGTCTCCACCCAGATATGTAAGGTTGTAATTGATATCAGTTTCTTTGCGCTTACTTGAATAGTCATTACTCTGAGCTTTATCTTTTAAAAAGTTGGTGATGATAGTATGATAGCATGAAATATTTTATCATTTTTATAAAAGTATTGTCATAAGTATTACATTTGCAAAGTGCATAGGTAGGTACTAATAAATAGAAATTTGATAGTTTCTTAAGTGTGTGTTTCAAGCATAAGTATGGGTTAAATAAAAGAAGTATTTTAAGAAAAAAATATATTTTTCATCTTATAAACTATCATGTACATACATAATGAATGCGTAAACGCAACTTACAACTAATTAAAAACTACATTTGTTAGTCTCATTGTCATTATTCATAAGGTACTTAAAAATCTAAGCTAGGTTATCTAATAGATCTAAATCTCTAGATTGGAACCTAAACTTATCGTAAGACATTGGCATTGAACTGAATGAAAAAACACTCTTATAAAATAAACAAAATTGTAAATTTTACCGCCTGAAGCAATGCTATCTCTTTCACGCTCACTAGTTACTTTATCGTGTTAAAGTAGGACAGCATGACTTCAAGCTTGCTTACACGCTTCGTTTATAAGAAATACGTCTTTAATACTTAGACTACAGAGGAATACAAAATATGTTGTAACGACATATTATAATGTCGTTCTTACAATAATGCTCTGGAATGTAACATTACAGTTGAGATTAATTTTCGAAATCAAGCAAGCGTTCTCTAGAGATCCAAAGTATAATTTAGAAAATGAAATTGTGAAACTTAGAAAATAAACGAGATTACATTTGACACAAACGCTTACATTTAAAATAAAAATTAACGACTTGGCCGTCTTTTATTTGCGTTGAATAACTTTGCTCCACTTAATGTACAACATCTTTTTCACGCAAAGTTATCAAAACACTTTGGTCTAGCTCCAGCTTGTTAAACACGAATACGAGATTTTCTTTATTTTTTTATATTTACAATACAATTCGAAGATGTCAATCTGTTTATACAATAAATATATATTTAGATAAATTATGCAAATAAGATAATATATACAAAGATCTGCCGAATAACAAAGCTAAACGTGTCTCAAAGGTTAATATAATATGTTTGAATAAATCTAGTTCATACATTTTTCAAAACGCCTTTTTTAATCTGTTAAGGCGACCAAAAATGTCTCACGAACGAACGGTTGCAACACACGATTTTTGCAGGATCCTATAAAAATGTGTGTATCATAAAAATATATGGCACAGAATATTAGTGTAAAAATATTTTAAGCCGATTTTCTTTGAAACAAGCTCAGTTTGTTACGTCCATCCGTCGGCAATGAAATTCAAGAGATCTTCAGTGAAAGGATAACAATGCAGCGAACGCGCTCTTAACTAAGTATTTACAGCTACCAATTAGTCAAAGGAAATCGGGAATAGAAATCTGAACGAGCTAAACAACTCGTCGGTACAACTATCCGAACGGATCTACATCTAGTTATTTACACGTTACATCTATGACTTTTAAATTATCTAATACTAAATAACAGTGACTATTTTGGTTTACACGGCGACTATTTTGCTCGGGTCGACTTTGACCCGGAGAAAGAGGACGTCGTCTTTGACGAAATTTCTTTTTTTGAGCATTTCGTGCGAGACGAATCTGGGGAAGCCGAAGCCTAGCGCGTCGGGTTCTTTGGAGGGTCGTTGGAAGTTCTTCCACGTGGGGTCCGGGACGAAGCTCTCGACGATATTGCATGCTCTGTCTGGCGTGGAGCTTTGGTCGAATAGTGTGAAAGAGACGGTATGAGCGAACGGCCAACGGAGCAACGCGTCGTACTCGCCGGGTAAGATTTTAATGTACACTGACATGTGAGTGGATTCGCCGGCGCCGTTGCCGTTTAGAAATAGAGACGCCTGTAACAATGGAAAATGTAAATAAATAAAATGTAATTTAAATAAATAAATGTAAATATGTAATAGACATGCATTTGATTATCACATTATAATAAAAACTTATGGTGAAGTTTAAAACACGATAGATGAGTACAAATAAAATTTAAAACACAGAACTTTGTTTAATAACAGAAAAAGCAAAAGCCTTATTAGAATATAGAAGTTTACAAACTCTAAATAATTCTGAGTTTTGTTTAAATTTGTACAATTCGTCATTCAACAAATGTACAGCACAAAATTTATTAGAACATGTACATTTCCACATCATTAATTAACATTCAAACTCAAACTCAAACTCAAACATTTATTTATTCAATTAGACTTCTTATAGAAGCACTTTTGAAACGTCATTACATATTTTAAAATTTACCACCGATTCGGAAAGTGCATTCAAAATATAGTTTGGAAAATCCAAAAGTGCACGCCTCATAATTTTTTTTTAATAATTATTTATTAATTATTATTTTTGTTTATTTAATAACAATTAAACCACATCGAATCAGACCCTGAAAAATGAAAGGGTTCTATTCCTGAGCATACTCAAGCGTAAGAGAACAAAATAACCATGAAAATGACACCCATGACGAAAATATGTAAAATTTTCGTCGGCGCCATCTTGGATTTTAGTTTTGACCTCATATTGGTTAATAGCTACCCCAATAACCATGAAAATGACACCCATGACGAAAATGTGTAAAATTTTCGTCGGCGCCATCTTGAATTTTAATTTTGACCTCATATTGTTTAATAGCTACCCCAAAAACCATGAAAATGACACCCATGACGAAAAGATGTAAATTTTTTGTCGGCGCCATCTTGGATTTTAGTTTTGACCTCATATTCGTTAATAGCTACCCCAAAAACCATGAAAATGACACCCATCACGAAAAAAAGTCAAATTTTCATCAGCGCCATCTTGGATTATAGTTTTGACCTCATATTCGTTAATAGCTACCCCAAAAACCATGAAAATGACACCCATGACGAAAAGATTTCAAATTTTCGTCGGCGCCATCTTGGATTTTAGTTTTGACCTCATATTGGTTAATAGCTACCCCAAAAACCACCCACATTTGCAAATGTGTTTGCTACTTAGGAAAAGTTCAGATTTAAAGATATAAGTAGGTAATGTGACGAATTTAATTTATTTCATTCCGACTGTTTCTCGGAATAACATACATTTACTAAGAATTGCATACAATGCCGGTTTTAATATATTGCCGGTAACATAATATTATGTATGATAATAATTCTTAAAAAAGTATTTTATACATTTCTTAAAAAGCTTCGATATTGTATACAATAATACAATTCATATTCAAATTGTTGTAAAATAGTCACACTTTTTTAAGTTGGTTGAATACACTAAAATACTTATAAGGATCGTACCTACTAATAAAAGTAACAAAATGAATTTTTAAAGTTCCCAGTAATCTTCTGGAATCAATTTCAATAAAAATATAAAAATTCACTTCAAAAAAAAAAAAAAAAAAACATCCGAGTTTTTTTTTGTTTATTTAATAACAATTAAACCACATCGAATCAGACCCTGAAAAATGAAAGGGTTCTATTCCTGAGCATACTCAAGCGTAAGAGAAAAAAAAAGACTCGATTAGTAAAGTATTTCGGTCGCTATCGTGTTAACAAGAAAAAGGATCCGCACATACAGACACACGGACGTCCAAGACAGAACTTTTTTAAACTGTTTTTTAACTAGTTTAAATAACAAAAATGACATCAAAAATATCATGAACGTTAAAAATAGTGTTTTTTCTTAATATGTGTGTGTATGTATTATCTTACAAGTGCAATGTATGATACATAAAGACATTTTAAGTTTGAAAAATCAGATGTTTTGCGCGAAGCGACAGTAGTACCCACCTCAACGCTTCGCTTATGAGGCGTGCAAAAAGCACCCGTAGTGACGTGACTAAGCGTCACCGATTTAGTTCTACTACAGCCAGTGGGTTAGTCACACGATATTATTCATTGGTATAAATAACTGCTCCCTTTGTTTACAAACAAACGAAGCCGCCGTCATATTTTGTGACAATAAAATGGTAGTTATTATGATTTGATTGGAGCTTATGAAAAATAGCTATTTCTTTTTTATTGGTATTTTGAGATTACTTTTTTTTCTATATTGTAATGATTCATTATTTGATTTAAACTAAAATTCCAGCAAAAAACAGTACTAATCAAACTTATTTCAATGTAAAAATTTCAAGTATCAAGCCGTCTTGCTTTTCAAAAACTATAATAATTCTAGTAAGAAATAAGTTTACCTGTAACTTATAACCATACTGGCTCGTATAAAACGCAGGTGAAATCAACTCGACGCCCTCCTTGCACTTGGCGTCCGCCATTTTCGCGGCGAAGTCCGTGACCCTCCACACTAGGGCTCCAGACTGGTTAAGGGCGAGTCTCGCGAGGGCAGAGCGTAGGGCTTCGAGTTGCCGGGCTTGGCGGGTGGCCACACTGCACACTAGCGCGAGATGCGCTTGACAGCTCTCTTCTGTGTGCCGGTCGAGCGCTTGCCGCGTGCCCTGCAAATGTGCTACTGTGAGTATCCAAGTTTTTGGAAGAAGATTTATTTTATAGATGTGTGTTAGTTTTTCCACGCAGAAACTACTGAAGGGATTTTGTTGAAATTAATGATACGTATCAAAACAAGCTAAAGAAGATCTTAATTTACCCGCGTATTAAACTACTAAACAGCAGCAGGTTACTAATCTAAATGTGATCTATTAACGCACAGCCCAAACCACTGGACGTATCGGGCTGAAATTTGGCATGCAGGTAGATTAGGACGTAGGCATCCGCTAAGAAAGGATTTCCCGAAATTCTTGCGGGAACGGGAAAAAATAAGACACTTCTTACGTGTGTACACTAGTACACGCACACATTTTTTTTGTATTTGTATCATGTCACCTTAAACCTGCAGCCCGCATCTCGATACGCGCAGGGCAGGGCGGTGGCCGCGCAGTGGTCCCGCAGGTGCGCGTCCAGCTCGTCGCGCGCGGGCGCGGCGGCGCAGCGCTGCGGGCACGGCACCGGCGCGCGGGCACACGTCGCGCCGTGAGCCGCTACTGTGTCCTGCGATTATATTTGAATAAGTTGGTTGTTTTATATAACGCGTTTCATTAAAGAAACGAATCTTCAATGGCGGCCAAAGCTGACACTGACATATGGTAGGGTCAGTAAAAAAGAAAATAAAAATAATGTAAATGGATAATTTTATTTTATTAATTACATATTTCAAATTGTTTATTGACAAACTTCTTTGTTATGGTACCTGTGTAAATTTACGCATATGTCGTACGCTTTGGCGCGCATATTTTTGCCTCGTGATCAATTTTTTGACGTCTATACAAACAAACAAAAATACTTTATTGTGCACCACAGAGAAAAGTACAAATAAGGACAAAATACATTAGTTAATAAAAGAGCACAACAGGCGGATAATTCGATAGAGCCGGCTGCACGCACGAAAAAACATGACTCATGCGGCGTTACCTCGCTCTGAGGCGTTCCATGTAAGGCTTAAAGTGCAAGCGAGAGCGCGGAACGAGTGACAAAGAAGCACAATCGAACGTTGTCACGTTCAACTATCGTCAGTTAACCGACTTTACAGACAACCAATTTTTTCTATATTAAAATATTATTATTTTTAAATACCATAACCAAAATATAAAATTCAATTATTTTTTTTTTGTTAGTTATAAAACTGCTCGTAAGTATTACATAATTTAAATAAGAGATAGGTAAATATTTTTTTTTTCGATTTTGCTTTAAGTCCATGTGGGTGGTCCATACCATAGCAAACTAAATTAATTGATCATTAAAATCTAGATTCAATCCGTGATTTAGTCTTATATCACACATCACATATTACGTAAAAAGTAAAAACGTAATTGTAAGTTCTGTCTTCTATTATAGATCTGTGTAACAAATAACTTTAAAAATAACAGAACTTTCACTCGTTAACAAAGTTATTACATCAAATTATGCCCACCTGAGTATACCGCTGTCCGCAGTGTCTACAAGGCACGAGCCGCTTGCTGCAGTGCTGCTGTATGTGCTGCTGCGTGTGCCGCCGCTGCACCTTCGCGCCGCACTTGTTCTCGCAGTATACCGGCTCGTGGCCGCAGTTGCCGTTGTGCTCCTGGAATATGGAATAAACAATTAATTGAAGATACTGAGAAGTATAATGTTAGGTTAGGGATCTTAGAGTATATATTAAGTAGTATATATGTCGTGGCAATCGTGAAACGTTGACGATTTAACGTTCTGGCCAAAGTAAATTGGCCATTTCATGAAATGAGCAAATCTACGATATGGCCACGACATATTATATACTCTAAGTTAGGGATAGTACTGAAAAGTATTTTTGTTTAGGGATAACACTGAGAAGTGTTCTTGTTTAGTAAGACTGTCTAAAGTCTAAACGGTGGATAATAATATGAAATATCATAGGAGCAAAATCAAACGGGTAGAAATCTAGTGTGGATAATATATTATGTGTTCTTTAGCTGGGTAGAGGTCAGAATAATCGACCGCAACTCACATGAAGTCCGGGTAGTAACGTTACTCACCTGATGAGAAAATGTTACTCACAGGAATATTAGGATGCTTTCACATTGAAACAACAAATAGTACATTATTATATTTTTATTTATTGTTAGACTGACACAACTGCTAACATCAATAAATGTATTTTTAACAAGTTCTATTAATAGACAAGAAAAATCAAAAGCATGCTTTAATAAATACAACCTACTCAAAACAATTACAATTAAAAGGAACTTTATTACTTTTAAAGGAACTTTAATATATTTATCACAACCTTGAATGATAATTATGTAATTCTTTAATCAAAATATATATAATCTTCGTCGTTTCGTTTAATTTTTCACGGTATTTTCTTTGTCTCTCAGCATTCGACATTGGCGCCATCTAAAAGTAAGTATGTAAAGTCAATTAGTTTCAATTTATGCACAAATATGTCCAAAAAGTCCATTCCATAAAATATAAAAATAATTATATTTGATTATTCCAGAAATCTCGCCCGTTTTCATGCCAGTATATTTCATGCAAATATATAAACGTATAAAAACAAATAAACAAAAACCGACCCATGAATTGAGAACCTGCCCCTTTTTTCAGTCGATTAAAATACGAACACAAGCTGAAGTATTTAAAAACAAAAACCCGACTGTGGTAATTTGAAAATTGTATTTTGCGTCTAAAATCCGCCATTTTCATTTCTTGAAATTTTAATGTAGCTAGTGTCACTCGCGCAGCCAGCTCAGACAAATCTAATGACACCTCACATGTCAAAATCGGTCAAGCAGTTTGTGCTGTAGCACGTGAAAAAGAATTTTTTGTCCACATACAAACATACATACATACTTATATACATACATACATACATACTCTCGAAAAACATAACCCTCTTTCTGTGGCAGTCGGGTAAAAACCAAGCGGTTCGGAAGATGAAATGAGGTTTTCGCTCGGAGTGAACCACTCGTTATTGATTGCACGCACAGTTACTATACAAACTGATTCGTTTTACCAAGTGTTACTCACAAATCTATAAATTCCTGTGAGTAACAATGAGCAGTATGAACGGGCCCTAAGTCGTGTAACGTTATCCACAGGAAAGAAAAATATGGATTATAACCTCTAAAATGCATCGTCAAAACAACAAATATCTTACCTTGAAAACAATGTCTTGTGTTGGATGAGCACCAAAACATACTATTTCAGACTGTGTATCCAGATTCGTGTAATCCACTTTAGAATTTATCTCACTCACTAGTTTTTCACAGGAATATTTTGAGCATTTTTTTCTGTGCGCGTACTTTTTCAACCAAAACTAAATGAAGGGACAACATAGCGTCCTCAAAGTCACGTGATGTGATGTAACAGTGTTGCTAGCATACAATTTAATTGCGATATGGTAGAATTCTTTTTCGGGAGCGTTTAAAACACCGTTATCTACCTGGAGTTATTCACAGGAATGATGTTTGGGATTTTATTGTAAACAGTAATTTAATAATTATAGACGTAATAAATTAACGATTACATGAATAAAAACAATAAATTAAGTCACCGGTTTTTACTTAACAGTATTTATTATTGCAAAAATTGCCTAGTATTGATTATTTTATGATATGTTAATTTTCATTACGCCATAGGACACTCTTATTTTGTATGGACGTGAAATTAGTGACTATAGTTTGCTAATATTTTTTTCTGTATAGTTATATTCTAAACATAAAGCTATTATGGCTTGTTTTACTGTACATTAATTGTCCTTTAAACAAAATTGGTTTCAAATTGTTATGACCCGAACTTATCTTTAAATAAGCTGAAAACGGTCGAGGACACATATTTTTCAAAGCATGTACGATTATTTTGACCTCTACCCAGCTATTTGTGGTCAACACAACACGCACCTCCAAAGCGCTCCCGGAGAACTCTTTGCCGCAGTGCTCACAGTTGGCTCTGCGGCGCGGGCACGTATACCGCAGGTGGTCCTGCATCAGCACCCGCGGGATCATGGCACCGCATTGCGCCGCGCACAGCACTGCGTCGTGCTTGCAAGTGTTTAGATGCGCCTGGAAATTGAAAGAATGTGTGAGGCTTCACGAACATATAGCTAAAAGAGCGTGTGAGCCGTGCACGTGTCAGAAGTGAATCTTCTTTGGCAAGATTCAAAAATACCAAAATCGTCGCTTTTACCATGACGTGACGGTATTGCCATGACGCGACCTTGAAATTTTACTCTCAAGGCGTCTAAAGAAGTTTCACATCAAAATTATCATATTTTCTTCTTTATATGCAAATAAATGAGTCGAGTTTTGGTAGTGGCTGTTTGAGCAAAATTCTGTACATATATACAAATTGAAATATTGTATAAATTTAATTATACTGTATATAATTATAAATAAATAATTATAATTAAATTATACTGTATATAATTGAAATATTATATTTAAATTTAATATTATGTACAGGTTGTGTTGCATTTGCGTAATTTAAAGCTTAAAAATATCATACAGGAATTCAGTAAATATGTATTTACCGTTATAGCCTTGCCCAATAAAAAAGCAAATACGCTAATCTAAAAACGGGCAAATAAGTTAGCTACTTGTGTAAATAATCTGCATGTATGCCACCTACTTATCAGTGATATATGCGCCCGTTATGACATAATATTGCGATATTGTCCTAGTTCAACACCGGGACTATTAAATCAAATTTAATAGCGTTTTTATCGCAAACACATATAAATAAATATACAGTATGCCGATTGCGTCCAATGTAATAGGTACATAGGTATCTTCTTTCGTTGTGTTGGATTAAAACAGCTTATAAAAAGGAGTTGGCGACCGACTGTTAAAATTTTGTTTCCCAGGATTAAGATCTCAGAGGTGAAATGTTTACAAAACAAGGACTTATCTCCATAGATAAAAAATAATGTAGATAAAAAAAATATGTCAAACATGACGTGCCAGAAATGTGATCGATAGAGCGCCCTCCTTTCTGTTCCTTATCTAAACAATGTTAACTGCCAGTCACTAACCTTCAATTTTCTGAGTTCATCGGACCACTGGCACCCCTCTTTGTGGTGGATGCAGTACACCACTGAACCCATTATAGCCTTCTCCGATTCTGGATCAGGATATATCTGGAACAAAAATAAAAAAGCTGTTAAAATTTTATAATAAAATTAACAACATCAATATATCAAAAATATTTACGTTGTTCGAACTGAAAAGGTGACAGTTAGATGACACCTTTTTTAACTTATTAACTATATATTTAAACATTTTGAAATAATGAACGAATACACGACGTCAGAAGCAACGTTAGTAGACTGATGGAAACGCACGCGGCACAGGCATAACGGATTAAATAGGACAACGCGATCAAAAATAAACCACATCTCAAAGAGAATATCAAACAGCTACGCACCGTACGTTCGAATATGGAACACATCGTCGAAATATGCAAAATGGCGGATTTGTTTTTCGCGCGCAATAGAGCGAAGCGCGAGAGCGCTCGACGCAAGGGCTCGACTCCAAATGCATTTTGTCCCCGTTTGTACAATTTCGTTATCTGTGCCCTGTGGGTGCAACGAACAGATGGCTGGTGGACCACTGTTTGTCTCGAGATAAGCGTGATTTTTCACTTCCAAAACCGGATGAATAATGAACTAAGCAAACTGGGATGCTTTTACTTTAGAAATTAGTAACTTCATTATCTTATGGAAACCGATGATCAGTGAACAGTGCATCTGTTCGTAACGTTCTGCGTTTACAAACAATGAATGATAGAGTTCAATGTTGTTTGTAAACAAACTCTTACTAACGACGAAGCATCCGAAACATTGGTAGGTACAAAGATGTCAAAGCCAAAAACCATGCGACTAAAATATCAGTTTGTGTAACTGTATTTTAAACACTATACAACGCTGTGTTTCTGAAAGAACCACTGCGTAACATCGAAGAGAACAAGCAATGGATATCGTGCCATTCATAAAGTCAACATCATAATACGCTGCGTTCTATTTACAAACATTGATGCATGTGGTCATCGGCATGGCTGCTGCATAACAGCACCACCTTAGAATCCGTATTCTATAAATCAGGATAAAAGCACATAATAGAGATGTTTAAACGTGCGATTGTGCGACGTGTTATTAAGCAACAAAGCTGAAAATTGTATGGATGAGTGACCATGGGCGTTCGCTCTTAAACCTATCCGTGTATAATTTACAAATATAGAATGTTATTTGTGTCGTATTCTAAAAAGATGAACCGCGATGTGTTGAACTCTCCCGCATCGCTCAATTATAGAACGCGTTGTATCGTAAACACAACGTGATTTTACATATGTCATTTACGACGTTTTGGCGCGAAGTGCAGCGGGAAATAATGTTGCTATGCCACAAATGACACGCTTGAGTTCCATTTAATACCCAGATACGATCAATTTAAAAAGCCGAGCTAAAAGTGGATTAATAAATGTCATATTATAAGAATTGTTAGCATAATTTCTGGGTAAGCTTTAATTAATTAAGACATGAGAAACGTATAAGGGAAGATTAGTTAGATTGATTATGGATTGATCAAGGGTATGTTAATTAAAATTGAGAATGTCGTCGAAATGCCACGAATTCTCGGACTTCACACCTACACCAAACATTATGTACATACATTAAATAACTTACTAATCATTGTGAAATTAACGTAACTAAGGAGGCATATTAATGCTATCTATGTTTATGTATGGACACAGAATATGTATGGGTCGATTTGCTTTAAAAGAAATAAACCACAAAAATAGTTAGTCAAAGAAATATCGTTGAAATAAATCATTATTTTTAGTGCAAAATATAAATCAATGCAGAAAGAAAAAATATTTTTCTTCCCAGTGTCCAAATGCATGATGGCAATTTCGCGTCAATTAAAAATAAATTCAAAATACCTCATCGAATACCTAATTAAAATACTAAAAGCATCTAGAAACTAGGAAGGTTAGTGTGGGCGATGTTGCAAGTATCGGCTGGTGGGCTAAAGGCGATGTAATTGGACAATATTTTATGCCATATATGAATAAACCTGTTCGCGGATGTTTTGAAATGTATTTAGACATATTTTCTAAGTATGTGTTTTGCTAAAAAATTAAAAGCAACTGATTTTACGCCACGAGTTGAATATTGCATGGTACATTCAAATTTTTTTTATTATAATACGTCGTAAATACAATCTGATTTCAAAGTTTACGAATACGTAACTGTCCTCGCCACATAAAATGAACATGCCTTATAAAACTATGATTGAATTTTGTGGTTTATACTTTACTAGCTTACCGGCCGCGGCTTCGCCCGCTTTGTCTAAAACCTAATAAATAATATACTAAAACCTTCCTCTTGAATCACTCTATCTATTAAAAAAATTGCATCAAAATTCGTTGTGTAGTCTTGAAGATTTAAGCATACAAAGGGACATTGGGACAGAGAAAGCGACTTTGTTTTATACTATGTAAGTAGTGATAATTTAGATGCTGCTATAAGTTATAAAATCCATTGTCATTTTACTACAATATAATATCTCTTTATTACATCTTAAAATGTCTATAAACAGAGTATGTATGACATACAAACAGTAGTTTTACAAACACACCGATTAACCACGTGTTCAATTGAATTACTCTGTTCGGTTAATGTTATTTTGGTACACAATTGCCGCAATTTATTATCCTCCATATCCGCTGTTATGTCTTATTTATAGTATTCACCGTAATAACACTAAAAGTAATCATAATTTTAAAAGAGACAAGAGGCACGTACTTTATCATTACGCAGAAGAAACCTTAGATTATAGATAAACTAGAACACATTTTTATAACGTATAGATAGTATAAATTAATCAGTTATAGCGTTCAGAAATAAAAAAATAAAATAAAATTACCGGAAGGAAGTTAGCGCGGAAAGTTTTTTTTTTTAATTATTAATATCTCAAAAAATTGCTCCTTAAATGCTCCATCAGAATCAGTAATTGCTCCACTTCTATAATTATTAGTTTATTTATAATTAATTTTTAAAAAAATCCAAATACTGAAAACTTGATTTCCCTATAGAATGAAAAATATTCACTTTTCATAAAAAATTTTTTTGCAAAAAAATTGCTCTCGATTTGCTCTATCAATTACAAAAAAAAATTATTTAATTTTGATAATTTTTACAATAATTAACTGAAAAACTATGTTTGCATAGTAAACTACTGCGCTGTGACGTCATCAATTATTGTCGTTGCGACGCATAAGGGCCATATTTACATGTATCAGCACTGCAGCGATATCTGTAGACCTTAATGTTTATGTTTTCTTATTTATATTATTTACTAGATTTCCGCCCGCGGCTTCGCCCGCGCAGTCAAAGAAAAACCCGCATAGTTCCCGTTCCCGTGGGATTTCCGGGATTGTGTCATTTTCTCGGGATAGCCTATGTCCTTTCTCGGGTATCAAAATATCTCCATACCAAATTTCATGAAAATTGGTTCAGTAGTTTAGGCGTGATTGAGTAACAGACAGACAGACAGAGTTACTTTCGCATTTATAATATGTATTAGTATGGGAGTATGGATAGTGATTGAGTCAACAATTGAATAACAAGTGTAAGTACATACTATTTTATTAAATAATACTTAATGAACAATTAATAAATATTTCTACTGTCAATCATCATCAAAGTATTAAATTGGTATTAATAATTGAATTTGAATTTCTGTTTACCTACTAGTTATTGTGGTATAATGATACGTACATGTGAAGGTAGTTCTAAGATAATTAACAATAAACAGTTGTCTGCTTGACTTGGAGTTATTAATACGTGTTCCCTGTACATCACATGGTGACAGCGGTGTTGTTATTACTTATTGCGATTATAGAAGTGATTCGATTACTTATTCGTTTAAAGTATTTATTTGGAATTGCAATATAATATTAAAATCATGGAACACGCACGGCCACCATCCGAATTGGTATTAGAAGGCAACTCCGTCAGCCGGGCTGACGCGTGGAAAAAATGGCGGACACAATTTAATCTGTTTTTAAAGGCGTCCGGCGTGCACAAAGAAGATAGTGCGGTGCAAGCAAGTCTACTTGTAAATCTTATCGGGCCGGAGGGCTTCGATTTATTTGAAACATTTCATTTCGATCAAGAAAAAGACAAAGATAATGTGAACCTGTTAATAAAAAAGTTTGATGAGTATTTTGGTGCGAAGCCAAACTTAACATTAGCGAGATATAACTTTTTTATGCGCAATCAAGAAGTCGGTGAATCTATAAATCAATATGTAACTGCGCTAAGATTGTTGAGCAAGACCTGCGAGTTTAAAGCATTGGAGGAAGAACTGATACGCGATCGGATCGTGTGTGGTATTAATAATGCTATGGTTCGTGATCGTCTATTGAGAACGGATGATTTATCTTTAGAAAAATCGATAAAAATTTGTCAAGTCGACGAGTTGTCTCACGACAGCGGTCGGTTGTTGGATACGCGTGGCTCGGATGGAAACGTTAGCCATGTGGACATAGTCGGCGTCGGAAGCAAAGGCGATGGAGCGGCCGCGGCGTGGCGTGGGCGTGGGCGCGGCGGCCGAGCGTGGCGCGGCGTGACGCGCGCGCCCCGCGACCGCCCCGACGAGCATCGCGCTTCCACCTTGGCGACGGGCTTCTGCCCCAGATGTGGGGGGCAATGCGGTTATTCTACTAAGTGTCCGGCAATTTCGGTGCAGTGTTTTGTGTGTGAAAATTATGGTCATTTTGCTAGAATGTGCAAAGTAAAAAAAAGTGTTAAAAAGTTACACGATATTAGTGTGCTAGAAAATAACGTGGACGAAAAATGTGAGTCATTTTTTATATCCGTTCTTAATAATGTTTGTGAAATCAATGGTTTGTCGAATGACTGGTTTGAGATTCTTATAGGCGAGTACGGCCCTGAGAAATTTAAATTGGATTCTGGGGCCGATATAAATGTTTTGTCGTATAAACGATTCTTACAATTAGGATATAAGTCTAATATTTTAACTATTAACAATAATATTAAACTTCAATCGTATAGCGGTGATTGTATTCCCATTCAGGGAACTTGTTATTTAAAATGGTGGCATAAAAATATTCAATATGAATTAAAATTTGCAATCGCTGATATTGATTGTCAAAGCGTGTTGGGATTGCAGGCGTGTTTAATGTTAGGATTAATTAAAAGAATTCATTCTTTACATATATCGGGTAATGAAGATTTATTTAGCGGATTGGGATGTTTACCGGGTGAATATCATATTGTTGTTGACAATAGCATAGCACCGGTTATTTGTGCGCCACGCAAGGTGCCCTTAGGTTTGCGTGATAAGTTACAGGGTGAGTTAGATAGAATGTTACAATTAGGCGTGATAAGAAAAGTGTCACATCCCACTCCTTGGGTTAATGCGTTAGTTGTTGTGGCTAAGAAAAACGGTAATTTACGTGTGTGTTTAGACCCGCGGCCTCTTAACAAAGCAATAAAAAGATCACACTTTCAGTTGCCAACCATAAACGAATTAGCTTCTAAAATGAATGGCGCGAAATTCTTTTCAGTTCTCGACGCCAATTCTGGATTTTGGTCAATAAAATTAGATAGTGAAAGTGCTGATTTGTGTACATTTAATACACCGTTTGGACGGTATCAATATTTAAGATTGCCTTTTGGCTTGAACTGCGCACCTGAAATTTTTCATGCAAAAATAAAACAATTATTTGAAGGTCTCGACGGTATCGATTCATTTATTGATGATATAATCTGCTGGGGATCTACTAAGCAAGAACACGATATAAGGTTGAATGCATTATTTAAGAGAGCTAGAGAAATTAATTTAAAATTTAATAAAGATAAGTGTCGAATTTGCGTAAATGAGGTTAAATATTTGGGTTATATTTTTAATAAAGACGGGATGAAAGTTGATACTGAGAAGGTGAGAGCAATCGTCGAGATGCCTGAGCCTAAGGACAGAAAAGGTCTAGAAAGGTTTTTAGGAACGACTAATTTTTTATCTAAATTTATTCCAAATTATTCGGAGCATATCTTTCCGTTAACCAGATTATTAAAGAAAGATGTATCGTGGTGTTGGGAAGACGGTCATAAAAAAAGTTTCAACGATTTAAAAAAAATAATTAGCTCGGCTCCCGTGTTGGCGTTGTTTGACGTAGGCAGTGACGTAGTGGTGTCGGTGGACGCGAGCAGCGTGGCGCTGGGCGCCGTGCTGCTGCAGCGCGGCCGCCCCGTCGAGTACGCGTCGCGCACGCTCACCGATACTCAAACTAGATATGCTCAAATCGAGAAAGAAATGTTAGCTATCGTTTTTGCTTGTGAGAAGTTTCATCAATATATTTACGGTAAAAAACGCATTTTATTTGAAACCGACCATAAGCCTCTCGAAAGTATTTTTAAAAAATCACTTAATTCAATCCCAGCACGCTTACAACGTATGATGTTAAAAATACAGGGTTACGATTTAGTAGTTACGTATAAACCAGGAAAATATATGTACATTCCCGATACATTGTCACGCGCGCCTCTTCCGGATTTATATGATGAAAACATATGTACGGCAGTGTTGAATCAACTTAAAATGGTTGTTAATAATATACCTATTTCTCAAAGTAAGTTGACGCTTATTAAACAGGAAACAGCTAAAGATGAATTGTTAAATAGATTGTTAAAATGTATATTTGAGGGATGGCCCGATCATAAGTATAATTTAGATTGTGATTTAAGCTATTTTTGGTCTATGAGAGATGAACTGTATTCGGTTGATGGAGTGATATTTAAAAATAAGCAAATTTTAATTCCTAAATCACTAAGACACGAAATGTTGTGTATTATTCATGACGGTCATCCCGGTATCGACCACAGTAAGAGACGTGCGCGTGAGGTGTTGTTCTGGCCTGGTATTTCTAAAGATATAGAATTATTTGTTAAGCGATGTAAAGTATGTCAGGAGAATCTAAATAAGCCAAGTAAAGAACCGATGATTCCTATTCTAATTCCAAGCGTTCCTTGGAACAAAGTTGGTACGGATATATTTGAATATCGAAAAAAAAGTTACTTAATTCTTGTTGATTATTATTCTGGATTTATCGAGGTGGGATTGTTAAAAGATACGTCCGCTAATTCTATTATTAACATTTTAAAAGATAATTTCGCGCGTTATGGTATTCCAGAAACAGTTATAAGTGATAATGGGCCTCAATACTCTTGTCGGGTTTTTAAAAGTTTTGCACAAGAATGGGGATTTAATCATGTAACTTCATCGCCATATTACGCACAATCCAATGGAAAAAGCGAGAGGGCAGTTCAAACTATTAAAATATTACTTAAAAAATCAATAGATAGCAAAACCGATTTTTATTTAAATTTATTAAGTTTAAGGAATACACCACGCGAAAATTTGGATTCTCCTGCACAGTTAATGTTCAGTCGTCGATTGAATTGTCGATTACCTGTTCACCCAGATTTACTTAAGCCCAGTTATGTAAACAATCATGAGTTTCATCATAAAAAATTAATAGATAAGCAAATAAAATATAAAAAATATTATGATAAGCATTCTAAGCCTTTGTCAGAATTAAGTGTTGGCGATAACGTGATAATGTTAGAAAATAATAATAAACGAATTTCTGGTACTGTAATCGGTCATGCGAACACTCCTCGGTCTTATATAATAAAAAACAAAAAAGGTTTATATCGCCGTAATCGCCGACACTTATTGTCAACTTCTTATTCACTTCCTATTATTACTCGTAGTAAGGCAAAATTGTTAAAAGGGGAAGATGTGGTATAATGATACGTACATGTGAAGGTAGTTCTAAGATAATTAACAATAAACAGTTGTCTGCTTGACTTGGAGTTATTAATACGTGTTCCCTGTACATCACAGTTATAAGAAAAATTAATATGCACTTTTTATTTCAGGGTGTGAAGGGATTCAATCAAGGAGTTTTAAATTATTGAAGAGTGGTAATTATTTAGAAGTAGGGTTCGCGAAAAAAATTGAGCCCTACTTTTATATAATCACCTGAAAATTTTTCACTAGAGTATAAATAATTATTTATAATTATATAAATAATTATTTTTGACAATAGGTTTTACATAAAAATTTTACTTATTACATAAATTAATTATTGAGTTTCATCTAGCAAAAGTTGAAAGAAACAGATATTATTATGTATTTAAAATCATTCTTATTATAGGTAGGTATGTTTATAAACATTTCCCTACCCATCCCTAAACTCGCATATTACGTTTATTCGTATTATTAAAACTTCAAGTAATTTTTAATTAATTTGTGTTTCAGTCGCTTGTTTCATCTTTCGGTGTCAAGTTGCTATCGTTTGCGGGAACTATGCGGGTTTTCCTTTGAAAACGCGGGCGAAGCCGCGGGCGGAAATCTAGTAAATAATATAAAGAAGAAAACATAAACATTAAGGTCTACAGATATCGCTGCAGTGCTGATACATGTAAATATGGCCCTTATGCGTCGCAACGACAATAATTGATGACGTCACAGCGCAGTAGTTTACTATGCAAACATAGTTTTTCAGTTAATTATTGTAAAAATTATCAAAATTAAATAATTTTTTTTTGTAATTGATAGAGCAAATCGGGAGCAATTTTTTTGCAAAAAATTTTTTTATGAAAAGTGAATATTTTTCATTCTATAGGGAAATCAAGTTTTCAGTATTTGGATTTTTTAAAAAATTAATTATAAATAAACTAATAATTATAGAATTGGAGCAATTACTGATTCTGATGGAGCATTTAAGGAGCAATTTTTTTGCAAAAAAATTTTTTATGAAAAGTGAATATTTTTCATTCTATAGGGAAATCAAGTTTTCAGTATTTGGATTTTTTTAAAAATTAATTATAAATAAACTAATAATTATAGAAGTGGAGCAATTACTGATTCTGATGGAGCATTTAAGGAGCAATTTTTTGAGATATTAATAATTAAAAAAAAAAAACTTTCCGCGCTAACTTCCTTCCGGTAATAAAATTGAAACTGGTTCTTTAGTTTTCAAAAGTTTTTCTTAAATTGCGGATAGATGGCGCTGAAGATATTATGTTGTGCATTATCATAAGGATAAGGACTCACGGTCAGCAAATTGAAGCTAGTACAGATTTAATTATAAAACCAAATAATACATTATTTATGTTTAAAAATCAATATCTTTATAGTTTATCACTTAAGATGTTTTAAAGTTTAGCAAAAACAAGATTATTATCTGCAATTCATATCTAATGATATAAAAAACGGACACTAGATCTAGGTTATTAATCAAGAAGATATTAAAGTTTTTTCCAGATTTATTTCTGAACAGATAATTAAAAAAAACAATCACGAACCAACACAATCTGTAAACGGAATAACACATTGTAGCATTCAATAAATTATCACGTAATAAACAGTACTGTTTACAATATTAAATTATGGTAAAAACTCCGAACGGAAGTGGGTTCGATGCCCGGTTAGCGGAACCTTACCGTGGAATATATAATCTCTTTTACAATTGTAATTAAGTTGCGTTATTGAAGAGGTTAGATGGTTATTATAAGTGTCTTACGATTTGTTTTAACCGACTTTGAAAAATGAGGATCGTGAAATGGTCGAGATTATTAATAATTGAGAACTATAGATATAAAGCAATTTGGAAAGTAATGAAGGTAGTCGTAATGTTTAAAAAAATGAATTGTATTTGCACAAAAAAATACATTTTATAGAATTCTGATAACTATAATTGCGAACATAAAATCGTAAATTAATTCTTGAAGTGTACGACTTTTTATAAGACTTATTTATTGCATTAACTCTTAGCAACATTTACAAATACTGTAAACAAGGAAATGATCATACTCTAAACTCAAGTCTAAATAGAACATACATGTATGTAGGTACTATCTTTTATCGACATTCCTAATTATTCAGTTCTAAATCAAACACTATAAAAGATACGTAAACACAGATGACAAGTGCTCATCGTCAGAATGTTAATGCATTCAATATCCAATGGTCATGTTTATAAAACGTCATTCTATGTTTATGTTAACATGGTTTTTACGCCAATAATCGAAGAAAATAAGACAAAATATAGGTTAGAATTTTGATAATCTATAGATTATCAAAATTCTAACCTTCTTCTTCAGCTTTATAATATTAGTATAGAATATATTCTATACTAATATTATAAAGCTGAAGAGTTTGTTTGTTTGTTTGTTTGTTTGTTTGAACGC
This sequence comes from Colias eurytheme, assembly GCF_061535395.1. NCBI lineage: Eukaryota > Metazoa > Arthropoda > Insecta > Lepidoptera > Pieridae > Colias > Colias eurytheme. The sequence goes on along the minus strand of NC_142988.1, from coordinate 12,042,804 downwards.
GCTAATCTCGGGAACTACTGGTCCGATTTGAAAAATTCTTTCGGTGTTAGATAGCCCATTTATCGAGGAAGGTTATAGGCTATATATCATCACGCTACGACCAATAGGGGTGGAGCCACGGGGGTGAAACCGCGCGGAGCAGCTAATAATTTATACGTGAATAGTCGTAATTTATTATGAACTATGAACACACATGGCAGTAAATTTTTTATTCTTTTAAAAATTTATAAGGAAACTAAATATAGGTTTTATGAAAGAAATAGCCGGTATTAACGTTATCGTTATTTGCATCGATTTTAGTTACGTAATAAAAAATAATTAAGATTACATAAAATTTGTTGTTTTGTGAAGTCGGACTCAAAATGATCAAGGTTTCTTCTGCTTTTTCATTCCTCAATTATATTTACTATTTAGAAACAAATTCGATCACAAAACTTACACAATTAAAAGTTATTTTCTTGTCTCGTAGGTATCCGATTTCACAAATATCAAATAGAGTTACTGTCATTCTTATACGGCGAAGAAAACCAAATGCTACCAAAAATAATCCACTTGTCAGAGACTTGATATCAATTAGTACATCACTGAGTGAGTGTTGAGTTTCATTCATTTCCATTGGGTTTATTTTAATTCTTTTCTTGTTATTAACTATTTGGATATAACGTTACATTCACACTGGATATATTATGTTATTTTACGTGGAAAAGGCGTACCTTTGCATTATATTATTAACTAGTGGTCCGCCCCGGCTTCGCCCGTGGTACATATTTACGTTTTCCGGGATAAAATATAGCCTATACGGATTCGGCAGAATCCTTCTAAGTAATGGTAAACGAAATTTTGAAATCGGTCCAATAGTTTTTGAGCCTATTCAATACAAACATACAAAAATACAAAGGTTTCTCCTTTATAATACATATTAGTATAGATTATATATGTCATAATTTATGTGTAGCTCACTTTCTTATAGAAAAAACGTACCCATGCAATATAAAATTAATTATATTTCATAGTTTAGACCTATTATTAAATATCTATGTGATAATTTTTGTCATCCAAATTGTTAACTGCCAAGAGGTCATTCTGCATCCTTTCTCCATTGCTGAATAAATGCATAATTTAAATATTTATAAATAACTTAACTCCATGTCAAGGTTTCCGCATAACAATATAATAATAGACAGCTTTAACCTACTTCAAAAAAAGGTTATCAATTCGACACGACACATTGTATATGTGTATAGTAATCTGTATTACATAAGATACTATCTTAGATTTTTCGAAATAAGTTTAAACCAAAATATATATGTTAGCAGTGCTAATCAAGGCATTTTGTATGTAAATTAGGACTATTATTTTGTTTATTTAAGTAACATTTAATAGATTACATCAGAAATAATTTCCAAATATGTAGTTAAATTATATACCTAATAAGTTTATAAACAGTTAAATTTCAAATGCCTTAAATTTCATTAGTATATTCAATTTGCAAATCTTTGTTTAAATCACATAAACTAAATAGTTTACAATTCTTACGTGGCAAAATATTTACCAATGATGAGTTTGGTTTGCGAAAGGCAAACGCAATTTGTGATACCTATAAAATTTTAACGTTATTTACTTATTTGTATACGATGGGTGTTATTTTGCAATCCATTTATGAAAATGAAGCGGGTCGCATTCTAGCATTTGTTGCTCCGACGTATCGCAAATTCGCAATTATATTTTTTCATTGTTTATTTATTAAAATACAGCTATATTATGTAGACTATATTAAGAAGCATTATGTCAACTTTCATTTACAGTTCGAGATTCGGGATATTAGTTAAAATTAAAATAATTTAATACAATTTTATTTTTTTATATTAGGATATATTTTTTAAATACGAAAATGTCATATGTACCACATGGACAGTCAGCTGTCCAGCTCCAGGTAAGCAAGATAGTATAAATACCTAAGTTCATTTTTATATTTTGTATGTTTTGTTATTTGCGTTTATCAAACTTATGTCCGTATTAACAAATTTAGATTCACTAAACGTACATACAAAGTTAGTTCGCCTACACTTACATGCATGATGCACTTGAGAACAATTATCAGCGCTTGCGCAATGTTCCGGCGGTTTGAGTTTGACGCATGATTTATGCATCCATAAGGAGAACTGTCGGTTTGTCTGTTGTGGTGATAGCGTTACTTGATATTTGATTAATTAGCTATACTTATTACGTAATATCGGGTACACTGATTGTGTATCATGAACGGCGTTCTCGGGTTTCATCGAAAAACTAGATACATACTGTGTTTATCTAACTGTATATTCGATTCATACTAAAATTAAAAATATTTTAATGGTTTAGGATTTTGTTTATAGATAGATACAAATTAAAATCTTGGTGAAGGACTACTTTTTTGTTACGAAAATAAAACTTGAAAATGATGAAATATCATTTATAGTGTACACACACAAAAGTTTAAATATCCTTATGTTTAAGTAGGTACATATTACATTATAATTCCGTGTACCTCCAATAAAACAAATTGAAGTCCTATTAGGTAATAAAATTCCCCTTCAAATGTCCAATTGGCAATTGAGTATGCGTCCGCGCAGATTGATCGATCAGCGGAAACGGATATTGTTGTGCGGGCGACTCTATTTCTTTTTAATTCGGACATTGATCCGCGAATGTGTCACGTGAGGTGTCAAAGGATTAATTATGTGTATTTCATTCTTAATTTTTTAAGACATCCATTCTTATCTGAGTTAAAAATTTAAAACGTGTGGCTACTTTTTCACTAATAAGTTTGCACATTTTATAAATAAAGGTAAACTGTAAAGTGGCGTTTTTTAGACTTAAGTGTACTTCAACACTTCAATCAATTCATAAGTAAGCAATTTATTTTAAACTATCAGAAAATATTATGTCTGCCTTAAATCAAAGTTAATATACTGTAATATACTTAAGTTAGCGTTAGCTACTATTATGTATGTATTAAGTGCTTAAGTATCATACTTTAATTACTTAAGTAAAATAATATTTTTTCTTCTGTTATACGGAATACTTGGCCAACAGCCTACATTCAAAATGTGGAATGAATTAAAACAACATTACAACTTCTATTAAGATAACAGTAATGAAAGGTTATGAAACGTTAATTTTACGCACACTTTTATAAATTTAACAGAACGTATCTCCGGTAATTATTAATTTATAAGCCAACTTTAAAAATCTCGAACAAAATATATTATGAAGTTTTCACATTACTCTTGGAATAAAAGAAACAAGCTAATAGTAAATGGATAGGTTTATAGTTTTCATAAATCTCTACTATCAAGCTGTCCTTTTCACACTTAAGTAAATAGAAAGGGAGGGAAGCAACATGGTGGTGATGGAATTACGAAGACAGACTATTAAAAACATAATGACCGCGTTACGGTTGAAATAATTTTATTAAGAAATATTTCAAGTGTTAACGACTTGTCTAGAAGGTTCTATGTCTTCTCAAACTGTGTAACTTTTTATAGACGTAAGAGGGCACGGAAAATCATAAAAAATTAAAAGACGGTAAATAACTAAAATATTATTATTAATTCCATTTTCTGTGATCACAATAAAACTAACAGAATTTTCAAGATGGCTACCTACTGTTATCATATTCTAGGGCGATATTATATCAATTTCTTATAGAAAAATATGACGTTGGCGAATTAAAGTAATATATATGTATTTTAAATCTGTGCCTACTCAATTTCGTCATAATAAAAAGAATATTATCATTACAAGGAATCGACATGACCATCACGTATTTGACGTCACAACTCACAAGGAATAGTTAAATAATGAATCACTGTACATTTGACAATTTACTTCCTGTTGTATCTAATGTGGATTTTTGACAAGGCATTACGTATTCTGGAAATAGATAAGCTATGTTTGATAAGAATTTTGTAAAATTTATTTGCATTTTTAAATAATATGAGGACTAGAGCTTTTCAAGTTGAGCTTAAAATATTTAGTAAGACCAAATAGTCAAAGCATTTTAAAATAAAATATAAAAAACCGTACTATCATTCATAATAGGGTCTAACTAGGGTCTTGTTTTACCCTTTAGGTACGCAACCCTAAAAAGATAAACAACACGATAATTCAAACGACAAAGTAAATGTAAAACGGTCTCATCTGATTACGCCTAATTGAATGTAAGTAACCGCCGCTTGCGCTCCCACAATTTCCCACATTTTATCAAAAGCGGTCCATCAATTACATAATTTGTGTCTTTGTTAAACCGATGATGTGAACAAACGAACAAAACGTCGTACATATTCTTAAAGTCATAGGTACGTTATTTAGGTTCGATTAAAGTTAGGTATAAGTAAAAATTTCAGACTTCAAAGAATGTTACCAGAAAAAGTTGTTTGTTTTCTGGCCATAGACAAGACGAGACAAGTTCACAAATTTGGATCAAAAACTCTCGTACATGTATTGACATGTCGGAATCGAACCTGTTGTAGCCCGGCTGAGCATTCCTCAAATCCTCAGGTATCTATGTGTGGCCTCTCACTTCCTTTGACCTCTATAAATATTTTTAATGCTCAAAAAGTAACGTTTTCTATAAGCTTAAGTATTTTAAAACTAAATAAATATTGTATGCGATAATTTAACGTTCGACACAGAAATAACCGATCTTTATTTTGAAATGTACCTACCTATAATGATTCCCAAAACAAAGAGCTTTTCGATTCATAGCGCTATTTTTATTTATTAATTTATTATGATATTTTAAAATTCTTACCGCATAGGAAAACAAACATTGAATTGAAACTTAATTTATCACTTATTTTGATAATTACATATTAAAGCTGCCGTATTAATTATTAAAAAATGTAAACTCATAACCGAGTATCCTGTATACAGACAGATGAAACAAAAAATAACTGGATTCCATTGTTAAATAATAATTACACAAATTCACACGCCTCACTCGCGAGTCGCGACGGACGGTAATGTCTTCTTAGAATACATTTTAAATATTTATCGTCACTGTATCGTAACATAAGCACTTGAGTATAATTAAATAATTTATTTACAAGGAAACAATAATATAATGTCATAATACAAACCTCTAGCAAGTCATAGAGAAAATCTACGTAACTCATTTTTTTTTTAACAACTTGTCAAAAATGCGCGCCAAAGTCCAAACGTCAGTGCACCTGTCACTTATTTTTTTTTTTTGTTTAAAAAAATAACCGCGATAAATGTTAAAATATGTTCTACTTATTATTCCGTTATTGTAACCAACAACACGACACTCACTTCGCACAAAAATAGACAAATTAACGAAAGAGTAAAATTAATAAATGGTAAAGGTCGCACCACACCTGGACACCCACGTTCCACCTGACGATTTGGCTGTATATGGGCATCGTTTCAACAAAATTGTACCCACCTTGATAAGAACTATTTTATTTAATTTCTCATGGCTAAATTTTAACGAATATACACCAACTACATACAAGGACACGTTTTTTGCGTGGGGTACAAAATTAGAAGGTAAAAATTTATAACTAATTTATTTAAGGCTTATAAATCCAATGTATGTTGGCATCATATAATTATTATATTGATAAGGGAACGTGTATTTTATTTAATGAGAATATAAAGAAAGATAACGTATTGATTAAGATTATAATAACAACTCAGACGGCCAGCTAAGAGGCGAAACTCCGAAGCGCCAAACCGGTCCTAAAGTGGGCTTGCAAAATCAACTTCCTACAGTTTAAGATTGCACTGTGGTTTACTAACATTAGTAAACAAATGTTATGTTTCCATTCGCGATACTTACGCCATCATAAAAAAATATTTCACTTTGACAGTGTCATAATCTAATGTGAAGAGAACTAATGATTCGAATTTGGAACGCGCGGAAGAAAATTTAAGCGTAATCGTTGCAGCAGACAGACCATATGGAGTAGAAATTAACTTAAACACAGATAATAAATCATGCTACTAACACACGTCAAATAGTGCTTACGCATGTTAGAAACAACAGATAATGTACTCTAATGATAGACTGAACAATCAAATGGCTATCATGAACCCGTCAGTTTTATTTTATTTGACTCCTTCACGGAGCGCGGATGTACGAAAAAAAAATCTTGCGTGCATCGTCGTCCGTGGGAACGATATAACAATAAGATGAATAAAGTTTAGTGTTGCCATTTTCGAAATTCGGCCATAAAATTAATTTATGCCCGAGGGTTAATATGAAGATAATGAAGGATGAAGGATTCGCATGACGTTTTGCATAGAAGTAATTGAGGATGTTCACCGTTTCACCTCTAATTTCAATTGTTTTGCGCATTAACACAATTCTTAATTGCTTCGTTTACAGATAATTAAGGATTACACCTTGACGTCTCAACTTTGACCAAGGTTATAAAAAATCGTCATTATATTGTTACGAGCTTACAGATTAAATTCTTTGTTACTTCCGAAATGGGCAGACATAAAATGCTTCATGTATCGATTTTGTATAAAGATTACGAGTGTCGTATATTGGCGATAAATTTAAAAGCGATGCGCGTACGCATTACAAAAGGATGACTAAACATTGAGCTTATTTCCAACTCTCCCACAGAGTCTTGTTAATCATTTACGCGAAGCGCGACTCGGTGTTGGCGATTCGTGTCGCGTTGCCACAGATTATACAATAATATATTTTAGTGGATACAGTTAAATGATTCTTGTATGTGTACAAGGTTTGATAATTTTTTGTTTACTTCATGTTGTTCTTTTGTTGATCGCATTGATGTGTTTTTGTAATTTTTGCAGAAAAAAAAATAAGCGAAATTTTTTTTAACATTGTCATTAAGTACTAATTGTACTAATCACATTAATGGTATGTTATTATTATATTATTCACAATTCGCAATTCACAGATCTATGTAAGTAGATCATATTTAATCTATGAATTATTTTTAGTCAACGCATTTTGTCCGTCTCTTTTTTGTTCATTCAACAATATTATGTCCAAGTTTTATTATCTATACAATGACCTAACTTTTAGTTACGTTTTTCTCATAGATTAAGGAAGAATTATTCAAAAAACGATTACGAACCTAACATGCAATATTAGGCCTAATCCGTATGAAAATAAAAGCGAAATTGTTTTAACGTTCTTGTAAAGTCTGCGATAGCCAAATATGTTTTTTGTTTAGTAACATTTTATGGTTTATTTTGCTTTGGAAATAGTATGAAGGACGTAGTGACCGAATGTCCATGCGGTTGAGTTGAATTGCGATCAAAGTTTAAATATGGCGGGGCATCCGTCAATTGACAGTCAATATTAATTAAATAATCTAGATTCTAGATTATACGATAAGTTTAACAGATAGAACACGATTTTAAGCTCCATTTATTAAATGAATCATGGTAATTATTTAATTATTTTCACGCAAAATGAATTTCATTATGCACCTCTAAAAACGATGGAATGTTCATCTGCCTTTATAGTTATACTGTGACTTGTGAGAAATAGTGCCTTTATAAACGCATAAGAAGAAGGGTATACAATTAGCGTGATAATTGAATAATTAGATACGATACAAAGCTTGACCTCTGTTACTTACATTCTACCATGTATAAGACAGGTCTATCTACATTGGTTGGGAAAATAATAACCAAAGGGCGGCGAAGGCGTGCATCCACCTATAAAATTAACTAGATTGAAGAACCACAATAGATATACTATTTAATTTAGTCGAACCATAGTTTATAGATAAGTTTTTACTCTCTTATACTATGGTTCTCTTTGTACTATGGTCGAACGGCTGTTGTAATAAATCATAGAACTGTCTTGATAGCTAATAATTATGGTACTATAATTATGATTTCTGTAACTAAATACTCATTGAAGATAAGACGTGAGAAAGCTCCTATTAGAGTCAATCATTTCAATAACGCACATTTATATTGATTGGTTAATAATATATCAGTTTTATTTTAGTTTAGATATTCTATATTGTTAGGTCGTTCACTTTGGAGTCACACGATATCATGTGTCGGATTTCGTCCAAATAGGTAGTTTTAGCAACAAACAAAATATACAAACTAATATGGAATTCGAATTATTAATGTTCATTACACATTGCTTATAATAAAAAACAATTCAAGTTAGTTGTTAAGTGGCCATAAATTATACTTGACTAAGTCATGGTTGCTTGAGTATTTTTTATCAATTTACATGCAATTTACACAATATCTTTTCGTGAATGGAAAAATCAGACTCGAAAACGTATAAATAGGAAACCGAATTTAATATTAATATTATTCTAGAGTCTAGAAATAATTTAGCTTATGATTCAATATTGCACGCCTCATAAGCGAAGCGTTGAGGTGGGTACTACTGTCACTTCGCGCAAAACATCTGATTTTTCAAACTTAAAATGTCTTTATGTATCATACATTGCACTTGTAAGATAATACATACACACACATATTAAGAAAAAACACTATTTTTAACGTTTATGATATTTTTGATGTCATTTTTGTTATTTAAACTAGTTAAAAAACAGTTTAAAAAAGTTCTGTCTTGGACGTCCGTGTGTCTGTATGTGCGGATCCTTTTTCTTGTTAACACGATAGCGACCGAAATACTTTACTAATCGAGTCTTTTTTTTTTCTCTTACGCTTGACTCTTGAGTATGCTCAGGAATAGAACCCTTTCATTTTTCAGGGTCTGATTCGATGTGGTTTAATTGTTATTAAATAAACAAAAATAATAATAAATAAATATTTATTAAAAAAAAATTATGAGGCGTGCACTTTTGGATTTTCCAAATTATTTAGTGATACTATAGTTTCACACAATATCCTACTCCTTCCATCAAAAGCAATCAATTCTTGCAAATGATACCTTGAAAAGATTTATAGCACGGGATTAGCCGTCGTTTTATTGTATTAGTCATCTTGATTTGCATTTAATCTTCAGATAATAGTGCCCTTTTTAATTGAGTTCTTCAAGAATGTACAAAATGAATAAATTGCACATTTTATAATTATTGGCATATCCTGCTACAGTTATTACTTCGTATATCCGAAAGTTTTTGGAGCTCAACAACTCAAATCTTCTGTGGCAATATTAATTACAATGTGAAGTTTTGTTCATTAAAAAATTGTTAATAATTTTATTAGTAACTAATTCTACAAATTACCAAACCAATTAACATGAAAATAGAACATTATAAATAACAAATCGAACTTAATCTAACCCAACATTAACCTAACTAATAGACCTACTAATTACTATATATTTATAAATAGACCAATATATACAGACCGAAGGTTAAAAGGTACTTCAAATCAAAGGGAGGCAGATACATCAATAAACAACGGACACAAAACAGACGTTGCTTGTTTACAAATTGTAAATTTTGAGAGCCCTTTGAGCGCTCGAAAGCAGCTGGCAGGGCACTCGTTTTTTCAAAGGTAAATTTTTATTAGATACAAAAAATTATGCAGCGCGTGGATGCTTGATGCTAGGATACCAGCCCTCCTAGACAAGTGGCTTTCTATTAGCGTAAAGTTCAATAGAATAGATTATGAATGTATGAGATTGACGTTTGATTACGACGACGACGACGACGACGATCGATTACGTCAATCTCATACATTCATAATCTATTCTATCGAACGTTACGCTAATAGAAAGCCACTTGTCTAGGGGGGCAGGTAGCGGAAGAATGTCCTTAATAATATGTGATGATTATAGGATATGTAAAAGATTCGATCTGCTGTCTTTTGTGCCGAGAGTAAACGTATGTCCATCCTGAAATATGAACTTTCGCCTCTTAGTAGTAGGACGTGAAAATAACAGTGTATATTACGTTTTTACTATTTTAGGTAAGTATTTAGATATGGTTGAATTTTAATGTAACTATTAACTTATCTATGTCAAGATCGTAAATTAGGTGTCTATTTATTTTAACGAGTTACATTCATTCATATAACAGTTGCACAGAATTTACAAATTGATACAGATTGATATAAACAGCAATGAACCAATTTAGTTTATCTTACTAATGACTTAATGAGTATGAGAAAATAATTAATTTTTACATAATAGGTATAAAGGACAGATTGCGTTTTGTGAACAATTTTGAGTAAGTACCTACGTATTTTATTATAATACTGACAATTTATTTATATTTTAATCAAAAACCCTCCTTATTAAACACATTTATCATTAATATTCATAATTGTAAAGTCAGATGTTAACCAAAATTCCAATCCATTAAATTACATGCTATTCTGTACATTCCACCAAATAGCCACTTCACAGCAAATGTCCGCAGCTGCCGGATCAGCTGATCAATGAAAATCTCCAAACCCAGGTAATGTTTTTTTGGCGTCAGCTGTAACATGCGTGTAAATCTTACGAATTTCACATCTGCCCGCGCAGGTGCCGTGAGGCCTTCCTGCTTCATGGCATCTGCCATACATTTATAATTATAAGTGTTATGAAATAGAATATAGATTACCAGCTTGTTGTAGCCTAAATTGGCCAAGCTGTACGAAGGTTCTATGTTAGTTGATAGATGTTTTGGAATGTGAAGTTTTAGGGTAGATGATTACCAAGGGGGAAATTTGAGGAATATCATTTTCGAAGTAAAAAAAAACTCTAGCCCTACGATAAATCTAACAAAAAATCCAGAATTGATAAGAAAAATCAAATTCCAATATCATCCGGAAACACAATATTATCGATACTAATTTTTTTTTTCGCATCCGTGCAATACTTGAACCCTGATATGCTATCAAGTTACATATCCGTTCATGTTCAATAACTTAACGGTTTATCATTCATAACTTAAGATATAGAGGATCTGATTACATTATAATTATGGGATCGAGCAAATAGATTTATTTCATCATTGTTTATAAAGACGACATGATTGAGACTAGGTACATACCGACCGAATTATAAATGATGGTTTTTTTTTACTACATATCATAATAATGCACCTATACAAGAAATAATATAAGAAAAAAATAATAATTTTGAATCTCGACACACTTAAAATACAACACCGAATAAGTATTAAGTACATATTAAGTTTGTTATTTTTTTTTTTTATTTTAGAAGTGCATTTATATTTTAAGGTATGTATGTTAAGACATTCTGAGTAAACATGTTACTTAGCCTTCAAAAGATAGCCTTGATGACTACATTATGTCTCATTATGCTGCGCGCACGCAACTAGGAAAATGCGTTTACGCGAAATAAGTGTTTCTTATTTTGAATTTATTTTAGGTTCGTAATCGTAAGATATTTAAAATCTATATCGATATGAAATTTTATATTTTTTGCGTAGTGTATTAAATTCAGAATGTTGGCTCTAGAATAAATTATTACTTTTTAAAGTTATTATTAAAATAAAAATGTACCTATTTAGGTAGTACGCGAATTAAAATTCCGAATACCTTTTAAAATTCCGAAATATATTCAAAGTAAACATCTATTATTTAACGGATTTCAATGGCTCCCCGGTGTCAGGTTTCGTGACACCGAGAACAGCTGACTGTGTAAAAAAACCCACCCTCTTCCTTTATTCCGAAGCTTGTCTATTTGAAAGCCTTTATATAAAGGTTTATAATCGAAAAAAATACTAGAAGATTCGATCAAATTCCTTGGTAGGTATAATCTATTCTTCTTCTAGCTTACGATAGAGAGAGGTGATAAAAAAGAATTTCCATACATGCTTAACGATCTCCATTTATCTGTAGAAATTTTGAAATTTATAATCTATGAACGAGCCCATTCGAAATTTAAATAATCATACGTTCCATTTTCAAATTATGGTTAACTATTTTATTTTTTAAGTCATGTGTGCACGGTTCGCTTCCCACCAGTAGCTTGCACATGGCACACAGGAATTTGACACGCAGATGTTCGTTCCGCCACAGACAATAAAATACCTAATAAATACGACCAGCAGGACTTCCAACATATGACAACAATATTTAATTTAACGACATCAAACTCTCTATTTTCATTTTTCACGATCACTCTCGAAAACCGTACGGAGAAAGCGTGATACAATTACAAATTATCTTTATTCTTTATGAATCACGCCAAAAACCATTTGACCATTCATTCGATTAAAAGTTCAAGCAAAACGAGAACACAGTATTACAATATTATTTCCTACAGTAAGGAATCGCCTTTAATGTCGCGCGATGCCGCCGCCAGCGTAGGTACTTACGCTGCCACACGAAAATACGCTAGGGTTGCAACAAATGGGAAATAAAACAATTGTGATTATTAATATTATGATGAAATCTTTATTCATATGTACATTCAAAATAATTGCGATTATTAAATCTGATGTAATTATTTGTTCATAAATATATAATTACCGATATTGCACTGCTAAATATTATTTACGTGGACACTTTATTTTTGGATGTTCTTAATTGTATATTATAACATTTAACTAAGTAATGCATTCGCATTGGGATGTACAATCTGATTAGAAAATAATAAGGACAACATATACATAGCTTTGATTTTAATTCAACAGATACAATTAATACAATCTTTCTGAAATATTGCTTCCTTCTGGGATTTCAATGTATATTTACATCCGTAAACCGAACAGTTTGTGCGCGCCATAATAGAATATGTAAGTACCTATGTATAATAAAATTATTACACAAAAAATACGACTGCGTCATCCTTTCGCGCTAGGTAAAGCAAACTAAGCGTGTTTGCTTTACGCGGCCCGCGTCACCCGACCCCCGCCAGTTCCCCTCCGTTTCTCTGCACAAGTACATTCGTCGCACTACTGTAGGAAATAATGGTAATACTGTGACGAGAAAGCTAAGCTGTGACAGCCATTAGCGCATGCGCGTGAGTTACGACGCATATGGCAACATCATCAACATTTCGAAATGCCCTCCCATTTCTCTGCTATTAAAATAAGTGCTTGTCGTTATAAACGTATTTTTATTAAGTAAAGCTTGTCTGTTATGTCAATAGCCTGGCTCCTGCCGTGAGCTAACTTAACGGAGACGACTTTGTATGCTGTGGCCACTAGCTATCAAACGCAGTCTGCATTCCATTCGCTTTATTATGGCATTCGCGCCAAATGTTCCCGCCTCTACATGTCGTACTAAACGTCAAATAACTTTTTCATAAAATTCCGGCAAACAATAAATCCAAAAGGTCGTTCGGAAATTGATGACTTTCGTTTTACGATTACAAATGAATGTACCTATATTTTAGTACGTTTTTTAATTTACTGCAAGTTATTTTGTAGCACTTTGACATCTTCTAAAGCCTTATTTCAAAACATAAATAACATTTATAGCTCTTACGAAATATGACCTTATTCGTATGCAATTTATTATGTGAAATGTGAATTATAACATTTTAGTAACAAAAGAACATTAGTAACGCGCATCAATTATAAAACGAGAAGATGTATTCTGAGATAAAGAAAAATGTATTCTAAGATACCTATCTCTTTTATTGTTATCTGGGCACGATAATAAGACAAAAATGTGCAAAATAGAGTGTCGTGACTAGCGGAGTTTGCGCGTAACACCGAACAAATAAGGTTAATTTGTGAGGTAAATAGGGTGGTGGCACCAATTATCGGCCATGTCAACTTTTTTTGAACTTTGACTCGATGTAATTTTTACATTAATAGCTTTTTCTTTCTTACAGTGCCTTTTTTGGGTAGAGAGATATTGAAACTCCATTACTACATTTGCAAAATTACGAATCCATTGTTACTTTATTAAATATAGAATTTTTATTTCGAATATGCCGATTTCCCTCAATATCGGCCACTAACACCAAACTAACACCCTAATATCTGCCGTCTTTGGCCCTAATATCGGCATACCTTTTCTAAGGTGAAGTTAGATCAATAAAACTTAAAACTGGTAATATTTTTTATTATCAATTGAGATACAAATCATTTTTTTAACTCACCTATCATGATTGGTCTTTTCGTTACATTGTCTTAAAAATTAAAAGTAATGTACCTAGTTCAGTATTCTTCAGACAAATAAAGATATGGGATTAATTAATGAGACTTATGTCCATCAACTAGAAAAAGAATTGGTTTGGAAATGTTATCAGAAATCACCGAATCATTAAAGCCATTTGCAACATATTCATAGAATACTACGAGTAGGTACATACACTTCTAGTGCACCCACTATTTGATAAAACCAAGAAACCAGGAGGATGGTGTGCTATTAACGATTACTTTAGGTGGTCTACGGATGTAGGGAAAACAACCATGGGAGGCAAAGATTTTCCTTATGCAGATATGACTAGCAAAACAGTTATTGTTACTTTTTCACTGCCCTTAGCAACTTCATAAATGTTGTACTTTTGTCTTCGGACAAATACTAAAGCTCGTCTCATCCCTATTAAATATTCTCAGTGGATCTTGTAATATGTCTTCCGTGTCCGATTGATTTTAAGTCATTAAACCACTTTCTTCTGTAACTACAGCCCTGGCCAGCGTAATAGCTTCTGGAGCCTTTTCATTAAGAATTGAGTCTCTTTTTAAAAACAAGGAACGGATTGGTTCGTTTATCATCTTTTATAATATTTTAACGCAATTGCGGTTTTCCTAGATCACGTTCCTACGATAGCCATCCGTATCAACAATTGAACAATTTCCTCTCCTTCATTTTGGTTTAAGACGGTATCTCCACCAACTGTGCAATCTGTGTCTATTCTTCCATGAAGTCTATCTTGTAAAGTGGTCCTCAGAATGTCGTATTGTCGAGATGCTTCTCTGATGCTCATATTTTGATGGCATTCACTGCCTCTATTGTTTTACTACGGTCAACAAAAAGGAAACGTTTGCAATGGCCAACGTTTTCCTTTTTGTTGATCTTTTGGGAGTTTTGATTGAGACGGCATGATTTTGGCATAGCTCAACAAAAATTAAAATACATCTTGTATCAACTCCCTAGTAGAAAAGGTTTTACTAAGGTGGCCGTTATTACGCATCGATTCGCTATATATCGGCCGTAGCTAATAAAAATCGTTTTTAGGCGGCCGACTTTAGGATCTAGTGATCAAACGGAGCTGTTGTTTCATTTCTAACCTTATTATTGCTACTGCTGACATTTAAAATAGCTAAACATGTTATTTAAAGTTTTCATGCATTACCCCAATATCGACCATCCGGCCGATATTGAGATTTATCAATAAATATAGATCCCTAATCTCGGCCCCGCAATTATTTTATTAAAAAGACAAGTAAATGTAAAAAACGCACTATCTTATCGAAAATTTGACTGTTTTTCTTTAAGAACACATAAAATTAAATACTATAGGTTTGTTTAATTCCATTAAAATACTTATCCACGTAAAGCGTCGACTCAGGGATTTGACTCAGCAATATCGCCAAATCATGCACGTCTGTACCTTCGCGTGCTCTATGGCCAACTGAATGTTCCACAGTTGAGGTACCCGCACCCAAATTAGGGAGGTTTTGCGTATGTATATAGAGTAACTTTTTGCATAAAAACTTTTATGATTTAAGATCGATTTTTATAGTTATATTCAATTTTCTCGAAAAGGCCGATATTAGGAGACGGCCGATAATAGGAGACTCCACCCTACCTACCTACATTCTCTCTCATGAATGGCATGTAAAAGGTAAAATGAAGTGTAACATTTGTAAAATCAATGGGAGACCTAAATAAAGTCGAAACTTCAGTATTTAGAAAGGCATCTCAAAAGGTGAAAGTCATGTACTAGGTATCATTTGCAAAAACTCGCATCTCTGTGCGGCCTTGCCAAGGTGATTGCAAGGGGGACAAACATAACGGTTATTGCGCCGAGCCACGCCGAGCACCGGCTCCCACCTACCACTTAATAAGCATTCATACCACACCGCGTTGTTGTATAACCATTGACGGCCGTATACGCTACACTGTTGTTAGCCGACAAACAAAACCCTCAATGAAACTTCAATTTGCCTCTCGGCAAAAGCACCTCTTGAGGCCGCGCGTGAGAAACAAAACACGTATAGTTCATTTCCTTTGAAAGATAGCTTAATAGCCAGCATATAAGGTGTACTGGATTCGCATTTTGGACACGTATCCCGTCGTTTAAGGGGAACCAGTTATATTTAACCGTGATATCTTAATAATGGAACGCTTTTCATTTGTTTGTAAACATCATTCAATTAGTTAAATTTTAAAATTGTTGACACAATTATGAACATTTAACAATATCATAATATCGTTATTTAGCTGAATATTACTATAATAATGCAAATTGTTAGTAAATATTATTATAAATTAGATCAAACGTGTCTAATGGTCTACTTATAAATAATATTTCACAGAATATCCTCAATCCTCATTACCAAACGTGGAAGAGGGTCTTTCGTATAATAGATTCGGTTCAAGTGACAAGGGGACTTACTATTTGGCTGATTTCCGTGATGGGGATCGGCGAAATTGTTTTTTCAGAGCCCTGCGGGAGGGATGAGGCACTCGGCGTCGGCGATACTCCCGGAGAGCTCGGCTGGACATTGACAACGCTCTCCTTCGAGGTGCGGTTGGGAGACAACCTCGAAGGGAAGCTGAGCGTCTTCGTCCACTGCGAGAGGCTGCGCACCATCTTGTCTGTTCATAAGCACAACACGACACTGAACTTTTAAACGAGCGACACGTGCACTCACCACGGCTGACGGCGAACGAATGAAATCAGAAATGCCTTTTGGCGTAGAGCCTGTGCAAGTTGCGACGTGTTGGTTTGAGCTTGTGTGCGTAGGGTGACCACGATTGCCTATGTGTGATGGTCTATATGTTATTGTACCCGTCTTGGGAGCTGGTTGCAACTTGCGATCTTTTGTTTATCGACCACCTTACATTTAAATATGTGAAGAAATTTTGCACAAATTTGCATTGTTTAGCTTGAGGACGTTTGCACTTTACGTGAATTATGCACGAGTTTTAGAGGCTATACGGAGCTTTGATAAGCTTCGGAAAATTTATTGTTTTCTTATAATATCATAATATTTCGTCTATATATGTACTTACATTTTATGAATGTGAAGTAAACATTCGCATATTTGCACGAATAACGAATAAACCTTTGTTATTTGAAAAACGAAAAGCTTTTAATAATAAAGCTTCGAAATAGGTAACACCTTAAAAAATAAATTCAATTTTTACCATTATGTTCTCATAGGTAACTAACAAGTACAAATAAATCTTATCTGATTCAAATATTATTCGACATAGATAAAATTCTCCATAACTATGTACTTTGATAAGTGCTAGATAAGTGCGAGAACTTACAAAGTAAGTAACTAAAATTTCCTACAATTTTACCATCCCACAAAATTAAAATAGATATTATACAGTATACTACCTTTGTATCCGTTTGTTTTTTTTTTTATCTAAAATAAAAGGTAACTGACTAGATTCCAATCAATTGACAATAGCATTGAAAACTTAAACCCGACCGAGCACCAAATTTTTAGAGTAGGTAATTACTAAAATACTTATTAACCACCTTAAAATTCAGTGTGTTTTTAAAACATTTTTCACTACGAGTAATGCTTAGAATCGTCTCTAGAGTTCTTATTGAGAACAAAATCATAAAAAGGATTAGTAACGCTATATGCAGTGCAAAAAATAACTGCACGTGGCATTCCAGAGGGTGGCACCCTTCGATTAATGTGCGACCATAAGATGTATGGGGAACAAAGAATGTTATTTACGAATTGCAGTAAAACTTGCTGCGTATTTATTATTTCAAATGAATGAATTCTTTTCTTGACCTTTTTGAACTTTAGAAACAATATTACTGAGTTCGTTTTAGTTCTAGGTCTTTATCTTATTTAAAGACTATCATTTACCATCTAAGTTAAAAGAATGAAAAACTTTATAACTAAGTTCCTAGTTGATTAAGCTACGTTGCGTTGAGCAAGCCTTTATAAATGGTCAATTTGGTAAGCTAAAAGTACCTATGTACAAAGGTTCATTTACTAACCACTTTTTGTGCACTTAAGAAATAACCAAGGAAACATAATTTTGTGCACTAAGAGCCATTCAGACGGGAAGGTACGTGGTGCGTGAATCTGAAACAATACAGGATTGCGTGTTGCAACTTCCGACGCGACACGTGCGCGCGCAGCTGCCTCGCCGCCCGCAGCGCTTAAGTGCTCTAGACCTAACTGAAGTTTGAATTTAAACGGTTTTTGGTTTTTAAAATAATTTTTGGACGAGTGTTCAATCGTGTGGCAAAATCGAATTTCGAATTTCGAATTTACAGAGAATATTTCACAATACATTATAAAGGACGAAGAAGCAACGCTTATTTATGTCCGTAACCCGTCTGTGTGCCACTTCTTAAGAGAAGAGAGCTTCGATTTTTGTTTTTGTGTTAAAAATCATAATTATTTATATACTTAGTAGTCACTTCCTTCAGGTAATTAAAGCATGTATCAACAACTTCGAAAATTCTCTATCATTCGTAGAAAGCTGCGCAGCTCCTGACTCACATAGTTGATCCCGGGCGAGCAAATTGCAATGATTTAACCTTATTTTAAATCATACGCACAATTTATAATTTCGTAATTTTAAAAGAGTAAAACATAATATGTATGAAAAGCTTCTTATGTCCCTGTTAAATAACAGAGCCCAAGTGGCTCAAACTGAGGCACTTATGAATATACATATTTTTTATCTCAGCTAGGCACGAGGCTTTCGACAGCCGTTATCTGAAATAAAAGCTGCATTCACTCTTTGTTTGAATTCGAACTCATTGAATGGACCCCATTATAAATAGAGGGTGGGATCGTGTGATTGACAATACACTTCAGTTAGAATTTAATACGTCGTTAAATAATGAATAAAACCAAACAAAAATCTCCAAATTCAAAGAGTGGTTAAAATTCACTGTCACGTTTTGTCTGCGCGTAAAATAATGAGTAATCGATATTGTCTTTGTTTGTTGAAGACGAGTTATTGAAAACTAATCTACATATATTTAATCAGAAAATAGATTTGATCTAATGTCATTTCTAACTTGTATTAACAGATCTAAGAATTAGTTTTCGGTATACTCTTTGTATTTTTATTCAGAAGGTAAGTGCATTTAGTAATTTGGTTATAGTACTTTATAACATCAATTTAATTTAGAATGTCTCTGAGGAATTCCAAAAAACAAAACGACCCCTCAATTGTCCATTGTTCAAAGTTTAATTACGTTGTCCCCTAAAATAAAAACGCGTAGTCACTATATTGATCGCATTGCTTGTGGCATTGCTGATTTGACAATAAAATAGAGTAGGTACCTATGTTTTGTATTCTCTGTAGCAAATCTGCAGTTACTAATTAATGTACAATTAAATGTTAATAATAGTAATAGATGAGTGATGACGTTATCCATACCTAAACTATATACTGAACCAATTTGCGTGAAATTTGGTATGGAGATATTTTGATACCCGAGAAAGGACATAGGTAGGCTACTTTTTACCCCGGGAAATAGGATAGGTTTCATCCCGTAAATCCCACGGGAACTGGAACTATGCGGGTTTTTCTTAGCCTGCGCGGGCGAAGCTGCGGGTGGAAAGCTAGTTCTAAAATAAATCATGAAAAATAACACTGAAATTTGAAACTAGCGGATAACCGCGATACAGAATGAATAAAATTCAAGCCAACAGTACTTTAATAATATGTATTATAATTATTTATTAATTACTAGCTTACCGCCCGCAGCTTCGCCCGCTTTGTCTAAAACCTAATAAATTATATACTAAAACCCATCTAAAACCTTCCTCTTGAATCACTCTATCTATTAAAAAAACCGCATCAAAATCCGTTGCGTAGTTTTAAAGATTTAAGCATACAAAGGCACATAGGGACAGAGAAAGCGGCTTTGTTTTATACTATTTAGTGATAATTTATATTAGGTATCTATATAATGTAATAATTATAATCATCCACCGTCCACGCCGCACGCGTACGTACATTCAATACAATTATACAATAAAATAAGAATTTTACCATCATTAATAAAACCACGACTAAACTACAAAAAAGAAGAATACGATAGCACAGACGATAGCTCTAATTTTAAGTAATTAGTTAAAAAGTAACTAAAATTAACAACACAGGAGTACGAAATTAGTCGACTGTCAATATGTATAGCTGCTGGGATATTGCACTATTTTAGTACAGTCATAAATAAAAGTCAAACCGTAAAATACTTCGTGTACTTTCTTGTGTTTTGTTAAAAGTTAATTATAGGTAGCTTAGCGGCTTAGGTGTGTTTTATGTGTAAATTTTGTTGTTACTTTTCGCTGTAAACGTCAGTAGGTATGTATGTAGATAATCTTATATATAAAAATGAATCGCAAAATGTGTTGGTAAGCGCATAAGTAACTCGAGAACGGCTGAACCGATTTCGATAATTATTTTTTTATTATATTCCTTGAAGTACGAGGATGGTCTTTATGTAGAGAAAACGTAAACATGTACCACGGGCGAAGCCGGGGCGGACCGCTAGTATCTAATAATTATGTATTCTTTGATCAACGTATTTTTTTACTTAAAATATTTTTACTCATGCTATGTGTAAAATTTTATTATAATTCCAGTTCAGGATTAAATACATATTTAAAAAACAAAAATTATCTACTATAAAATCGACAAGAATTTAAAATGTTTGAATATAATTTATATAAAACACAATACGTCTTATACAAATATTGAAGTGGGAAATAACTGCAATAAGATTAAAGTAAATATAATCATTTCCAAGGAATTCCTCGTGTTTAAATATAAATACGATGTAATGGCATCATTAGTTGATTATTACCAACACAAATTGTAAGTAAACAATTTTGTTATTCCCATACGAATTGCATTGTTCATCGAAATTTATTGGTGATTACCCTAACTGTGTGAACGGACATTTGATGACATAATCCTTCATCTGAATATCATCTTTATCTCTCATGATATAAAGCTCAAAGTTACATAACAGTTTTAGTATAACATGTCACACGTGTTTGGAAGGATATCCGATAATCGAATTTTTTGTTTATCTGTGAACTAATTGTTATAATCTGTATGAAGTATAGGCTATTTCCTTATTAAGGTGCGTGTACATTTGACCCCCTATAAGGAAATTAATATGTGGGTAACGTTCTAACAATTAATTCTGAACTTGAAGTTAATTAAAAAACAATTTAGTTTAATATTGACCCTGCGTTATAATTTGGGGTGGTTTGACATGCGTATTGAAATAGAATTGTGAGAACATAAGTATTGGATTTTACATAATTTTATAAATATAAATAGCATATAGCCTTCCTCGATAAATGAGCTATCTAACACCGAAATAATTTTTCAAATCGGACCAGTAGTTCCCGAGATTAGCGCGTTCAAACAAACAAACAAACAAACTCTTCAGCTTTATAATATTAAGTATAGATCCTCTTATCTTACAAATTAAGTACTTAATAAATTATTTATAATCAGTTCATAAATGATTTTTTTTTAATATGATTAAATAGAGTTACCTACCATCTAAAAAAATACTCAAACACGAAATCCCAAATGACATCAATTTAGCACGTATTACAACACCACATTGAGAACTCCAAAAGTAAATACGCTAAAATTAAATCCATTGAATCCCAAACAGTATATTGTCCTACATTAATTGCCCATGTGCTTGCCCCACGGCTAAAGCAAAACAATAGAGTTTCACACCATGTGTGTCATGGAGTTAACAAAAAAACTAAAATAGATTTAGCAAAGGGAACCGCTGTATGGGAAGAGTCCATCAATCTTTTAAAAACACTTGAATAAATAATATCGGGTGGGATTTGGTTGGACTCATTAAATTTGGGTTGCCAGGTCTGAAAATTCAGAGGAATAACATTGTTTCGGAAACATTATAGGTACATAGCTTTTGCCATATGTAGGAGAACTTTAGCAACAAGCTATCACGTGAAATCTCTAGTACTCAAATAAGCTCGTAAAATAAAATGATTAGCCAAGTTTACATTAAAAACTGTATGCTTCCTGCATTTTAGATCAAGTAATTGTAAATAGTTTAAAATTTTAATTAGTAGTCGTGGTCAATCACACGATTTTCTTCAATAACTGTTTAATAACAATTGAGTGACCTTTCGGCGCTATTTTTTTTTTCGATTGTGTCGATACGGTCTTGATATAATGGCATACGTGGTCACGCGTCATCAAAGCGTGACCGTTCTAAGATTTAAAATTTAAATATTGTAAAAATATTTCAACACAAAAAGGTATAAAGCTTTAAATCCGCGATTATACGAAATGATTCAAATTGTACTCATATCGAGAGCAATCTAAATTATAATGGGTTTTTTATACAAAAAATGTTCTTTTTTAAAAGCTGTATAATTGGAGTTATACCATTAATTATAACCTTCAAATTATCAGAGCGTAGGAAGAAATTATCTATTTTAGAGCGCAGATAATCCAAATTTGGTTTTCGAATAATTAATGCGTATAGCCGTGCATATTTACGTTTATGTAGCGTTAACATTCCATTCCGAAGCCGCATACTAACAATCAGAGTTGAGGCAATTCCTTTAGTGACGCTTTATAGACCGTTATGACAATTTGTTGTACAACCCTTACGGGCAAACGAGCAGCCATAGACAATATTCTATTTTTAATCTGTCGAAACGCCAATACCAATGCGTCACATTTTGTATTCTCTATTTGAAATTTCTAAACAAAGAAAGGGCATAGAACTTTTAAATCATGTATGGCGATGTGACATTGATGGCGCGTAAAAGAAAAATAAAAGCACTGACACATTTATTAGAGCTGTCACTTACCTGTGACGAGTAAGTTTTCAAGTTTAATTTGTGATAAGCTTAATGTGCGTTTAGATGGCGTGGATGGATGGGCTACTGGATTTGAGCTTTCACATTTACTTGTACAAATGACCCTTAAATGGGACGAAAAACAAAGAACGGCTAAATATGAAGCAATAATATAAAATGTAACAAAAATCGTTATGTGATGCAACCGTTTGAAATAGATACACATAACACAGGAAATTGGATATTTAAGTCAAACTTAATGTAATCTTAAAATGTAATACATTTTGGTAAGCATTATTGTTTTGAGCTTTATAAAACACTTTAACTTCAGATAGAGTGACAGAAAACTTGTGAAATTTGCATGGAAAATTAGATAATTTATGAAAATTGACAAGCTTTATATTAATTTTCTAATGAGATAAACAATCTTAGTTTATCGATATAATATTTTTGTTAATTATATTTAATTTAATTATGTTTATCAATATAATATTAGTATGTAGGTATATTTTATAATGAAATATATTTTTGCAACAAAAACGTGTTTCGCGTGACAGAACATACACAACAAAATCCTACATATGAACAAAAAACCCTTATATAACCCAATTAGTCACATAAGCTACACCTCCAAAATAAATAGTCATCCATTTAATACAACAATGACAGATATGAAGTAATTTCATTTCACGTAGGGTTATTAGACCTCGACTAACTAAACCTAATTATGTACGCTGACAATACGGCCCAGCATTATTCGACTAATTCATTTGACAGCCGAGTGGTAGTCGTAATCGACGCACTGGAACCATAGACAAAGTTTTTTTATATGTTGACATTAGTAAATTAGTTTTGAGTCGACGAGTACATTCTTATCTCATTGTTTCGTGTTTGCTTTTTGTTTTATTAAATTGTGTACTTATACTAAGTCCCTGTTTTTAGAATATTAGTAAGTATGTAAATTCTATAAAATACGGTAACTAACTTATTAAGGTAGCCCGTTTTGATATCAAACTTTGTATTTAGAGACTGAGGCTGACCCTGTTTATGATTATGTCTAATGTGATCCACCATGTACACTTTTACAGTAGGTACCTATTTTAGCATTCGCTCTAGCCTCTAGCATAACATTTAGTATTCTCTGGCTCTAGAATTTAGTAACTCTTTGAAGATAATAATTTCCATGTATTGAATTCGTATATCCTTCAATGCATCTGTTGAAAATTTGTAGTTAAAATCTCACTTCAAATTCTGCCACCTACAACAATATACCAGGTGCGAACCTACAAAGATTCGGCAGATGTGCATTCCATACTTCATGACATACAAATATACACACACATACTCAATAACTGTCAATATGTGGCCCGCCATATTGGATTGCAATTTGGAAGCTTTAATTAGGGTTTAAATTGATTAGAATCAACGGAATAGCATCTGTAATGGTTGCCATCTGTTTTAAATGTTTATTCATGCTTTTAAATAATTTTTTGGTAAAATTTATCTATCGTTATTTCTAAGTATGTACATTAAAAAGAAAAATATCACAAATTATCTTCTTAGGTAATCAGTTTAGGCCGCGGCCGGCGCGCTGCCTCGCGCGAATATCGTTCTTACTGAATGTGTAGAAAATAATTCTTAGTACAAAATAATGGTTACGAAGCCATCAATATTTATAAAAAAAATCTTATTCTACCTGTACTGTACCTTTGTAAAATTATTCACCCATTTATAGGTCTGATTTTATTTGAATAATTAAAAAGTTCAACTACACTTTACTCACCAATAAACTTTAATTACACTCTACCAATAAAGCACTATACAAACATAATTACACATCGTCATATAATAACAATTTTATTAAGTTCATTCACACAAGAATGGAATGCTACAATGGCTCTCATGACGACTACCTAATTATGACATTAGAGAATTTTTAATTTTACTGTTATGTCACGATTTTTGTTTGTTGGTTTTAAAAGTCAAAACTGCTGAATTGATTTTGCTTAGTTTTGTAGAAAGGTAGTAAATAATAGGGTAGGACTAATTTGTATTAGATTTGCAAATGAGCAAAGACACTACCTACTGAAGCATGTAATTCATAATTAAGTTAAATTTAATTAAACTGCGGTGAGACGTGTATAGAGAGTTATCATTCTCAGCCAATTCTCAGCTATCATTATAACAAAGAATACCAAGCTTTAGTCGATTTTAACTCCAATCCTATTGTAATAATAATATTGTTGCCAAAAAAAAAATGACAATAGATGTCTTTCAACTGCATTTGGAAATATCTTACGATTGATATGTAGATTAAAAAAAGTAGAATTTTGATTAACATGAATCATTATTTTTTATACATCAATTATTATTTTTTATTTTAATAAAAAATAACGATATGTATAATAAGCTATAAATTAATTTAATACTTAGAAATGCATAATTGTAGGAAGAAAAATATTTCTAGATATCAAAAACACTAAATAGTGCGCGACCACGATGCTGCTGCTGTTCACTATATCTATTCGATTTTAAAATCATTACATATATTCACATCAACCAATCAAAATACGCATCTACAACATTTCGTTTTAAATCCGTTTTATACATTTCAACTGTATCAAATACAAACCCATTATTGTAACTAAACAGTAACTGACATCTGACGGAGGTCGAACCCTAGCCATCGAAGACCACCCTCGCTCGTGTAAATATGTCCTAATTCGACCCCATGCGATACCATCGTAAAGTGACGTTTGTTATAATTTTTGATTTCTTATTCTTTCACCGCTCCTGGTCACTGTGTGACAGTTTTTTGGGATTATTATTATAATATTGGTCACTATGCGACAGTTTTTTGGGATTAATATTATTAAAAAAGTAATATGTTTTTAAAAAAGTTACAGAGTTTCTTATAAGCACTTTTTTCCATACTATAGTTAATAAATATATTTTGAAAAGGGTAACAAACAGTTTCTAATGGGCTCGCTCTTCTGTATACACTATATAGTTAATTATAAAGATAAAGATACAGGGACATGCTCTAGTAACTAAGGTATATTAATAACTTTCATGGGGCTACCGGCTAAGCAAAACTATGACCTTAATTCCACTTTTATGGTGGTACTGCAGTGCCGTCCTTAAGGCAGGGCCCGCAGGGCCCTGGCCCGAGGCCCCGAGGTAGGCAGGGGCCCCACAATTCTGAAAATGTTCGATATACAACAACAAATTTTATAACATAATAAGAAAAATATCAAATCACACACTTGGTAAAATAGAAAAAAGATTTTAGGGTACCGTAAAACCTTACAAGATTGCCCAACTAATCTGAGTTTGCCCAGCAAGGTACATTTCACAAATATTGAAAAAAAGCAGCAACATTTTTTAGTTGCGTTTGTTATTTAATTTATGGAAGAAATTTGACTATGTCTCTGGCAACACTACGTAACTGATTTTTCCTAATGTCACTTCAGTCGCTGTCACAACTGTAACAAAGTTGGTGGTGAATTTTGCGGGCCAAAAGTCGTGTGAAAAACTTTCTTTAAAACTCGATTTCTAATTATAGCAGGTAAGTAATTTTTTGTATCATTGTGAATTTGTAATAAATACGCAAGAAAGACCGAATATCCAGTGCGAAATCTCTTTTAAATTCTACGTAATGTTGGTGGGCAATGTCAAATTTGTTTTTCTAAAGCAGTCGTTACGACATTGCCCACAAAAATATTACCGTTAGGGCTGTCACCTAAATGTTAAATTAAATCTGAGTTCCTTGAGCTCAATATTTTTTTCTTTTTTATTTCAGGATGTATAGTGCTAAGACAAAAAATACAAGAAAAAAGAGAACGAAATTAGGTTCGAGACAATACAGAAATTATTCAGATGAAATGCTAGAATTAGCGGTTGACATGGTACAAAATAATAGAATGTCAAGTCGGGAGGCAGAAAAGAGGTTTGGAATCCCTCGACGGACAATATTAAATAAAATAAGAAAAATTCACCTGAAACCAGCTGGAGGACAAAAAAAATTAACTGACGAAGAGGAAGAAAAACTGGCAAACGTGTTGTTAGCTTCAGCAGATTACGGCAGCCCCATGACGAAAATGGATGTAAAAATGTTAGTCTATAAATATGTTGAAAAAAATTCACGAACCGATTTATTTGATGACAAATTACCCAGTGATACGTGGGTAGCAGGATTTCTACACAGAAATCGTTCGAAATTAACCATCAGAACAACTCAAAATATAAAAAAGGTACGGGCTGAGAAAGGATTAGAAGAAATGGAACAATTTTATGCTAATTTAAGTGAAACGCTAAATGATGTACCACCGATGAACATACTGAACTACGACGAGACTAACTTGTCCGACAATCCAGGCACTTCAAAATGTGTTTTTAGAAGGGGCGTCAAACATCCTGAAAGGATACTAAATAGCACAAAGGGTTGTATTTCCATCATGTTTACTGCATGCGCAGCTGGGGCTTGTTTACCAACATATGTAGTTTATAAATCCTCAAATTTGTATTCCGAGTGGATTGAAGGAGGCCCAGCTGGAACTAGATATAATTGTTCCAAATCCGGTTGGTTTGATACAGCTTCATTCGAAGATTATTTTAAAACTATAGTAGTTGAGTGGGCAAAACGGATTCCCGGGCCAAAAGTAGTAATTGGTGATAATTTGTCTTCCCATATAAATATTGAAGTTGTAGAGTTATGCCAAAAACACAATATAAGGATGGTATTTTTACCACCAAATTCCACTCACCTAACGCAACCGCTGGACGTAGCGTACTTTGGCCCACTAAAAAGAGAGTGGAAAAAGATTCTGTTGGATTACAAATTGAAAAATCCAGGACAATCTTCCTTAAATAAAAAACACTTTCCAAAACTTTTGGCTCAATTATTAGAAAATATGAAACATAAGGAAAGTAATAACATAATAAGTGGTTTCAGAGCCACAGGGATATGGCCCGTAAATCCACGAAATGTTTTTAAGAGAATCCCTGAGTATTTAGACGATTCAGAATATGGAATTGATACAGCTTTGTTGGATTATTTAAAAGAATCAAGGGCTGCTAAGCCCATGCAACTAAAAAGAAGTAAGAAATTACACACAGAACCCGGAAAGTCCGTTTGTGCTGACGATATTTCGACTCAACTGACAGCACGTAAAAAGAAATCTGTAAAAAAAAATACTAAAGAGGCAACAATAAAGACTAACCAAGAAAGAGACATAGAAGATATTATGGCGTGGCACACAGAAAATGAGATTTACTTAAATGAAATTACAGGTGAAGTGATAGAAAAAAAGGGAACGATTGAATACGATATGCCATCAACCTCTTTTGGAATCATCGGTTGCGGAGAACCAGCACTATGGCCCCAATTTTCACCGGTGATCTATAATCCAGCCAGACTTGATGCACTTAGTATCAAAATTATCAACATGCATTTAGGTTTAACAGCACACTATACTAACGATCAACAAGTTGACGTGTGTGTATTAAATAAATCAATGAAAAGTTGCAGCCAGAATCGGCTTTTTGTTGCTCATGATGAGAATGATACTCCTGGATGTTTACGAACAATGACGAATATTTCATCTCAACCTAAAGTTATAATAACCTCAGATGTAAGAGTAACACCAAAAGAAATGATGGACATCAAGAAAAAAATTAGATTAGGTACTGATACCATCGGCGGAAAACCAGCCTTACAGATGAAAATTGTTGCAAAGAAAGTTGAAACCAATAAAAGAAAACAGGAAAGTGTAAATACTGGAAGAAAAAAAAAGGTTACGAAACGGAAGAAATTGAGACCATATTATTGTGAAACGAGTTCTGAATCGGATATTCTGAGTATTGCAAACACAGATGATTCTGAATATGAGACATTTGATGAATATCTATCAACATGTTTACAAGAGATAGAGAAAGAAAATTTCGACCCAGAAAACTCCAATCCACCATTTGGGCTTGGTGATATAAGATACTTTACAAACGATGTGAAATTAAAAGAAGAGGACTGGGTTATAGTCAAATTTGCAACAAAAAAAAGCGTAAAGCACTTTGTTGGTCGTGTACTATATTTAAAAAACAGTATTCCTACAGTAAAATTCACAAGAAAAGTAAAAAATGCAAAAGGTGGTAAGGTAATCTTTTCTTACCCGAACGTGGAGGACGTTTGTGACGTAAATGTAGATGATGTGGAAATTGTATTACCTCCTCCAAATATTTCGAGACGAGGCCAAATAATTTTTGATGTTACATTTAATCCTTCATACAACATTCAGTAATAAAATGTTTTAATGGATTAGGCACACAATGCCACATTCGCAAAATGACATTTTAAAATTTCGTAAAATGTCACATTTTTAAATTGTCATATTCCGAAAACGCCACATCGCAAAACGTCACATTACCAACATACCATTTTCGAAAATGTCTTATCGCAAAATCCCGTTTTCGCACAATGTCAAATAATCAAAATATCTAAATATCACTTGGGACAGTATTTTTTTATATTTAGACGTTAATGTTTTTATGAATAACGCCACCTAGCTATAACTTTAAGAAAGACTTGATTAAGCAAATCGTATACTCAATATACCTAAGAAAAATATAAGTGGCTTTAACTATTAAGAATGTGTAATCTTAAGAAATGGCATTTTGAGAATGTGGCATTTTGCTAATGTGGCATTTTGCTAATGTGTCATTTTACTAATGTGGCATATTGAGAAATGACATTTTACGAGTGTCATTTTGCGTTAATATGTCATTTCCCGAATGTGGCATTGTGCGCCTAATCCGTTTTAATTTTGATCAGCCTAAAGAAATAATGAATATGTTTATGAATAATTAACCTAAAGAAGCATCTCGATTCGATCTGATTATTGTTAAGTTTTTAAAAGACTGTTTTTTTTTTGTTTTATGGTCCTACCCAGTTAAATTGCGTGTTTGATTTGTATCAGTTCTATAGTTTTTGTACAAGCTGTTGGAAAAGCCAAATTAAGTTTTGTTTTAATTTATTTTGTTGAGCCTTTAAAAATGTTCCTATTACTTAGGTATGCTAAGAGTTTATTTTAATCTATAGTTTTATAATTACTGTTTGTTTTTAAAAGCTCTATTTTGAATAGGTATAGATTTATTTCATTCACTTTTTGAGATTTTTACAAGTGATATAAATCTATCATATTATGATAACTTACACTAAACAAAATAGATGTACGTACATATTATGTTTAGTAAGAGTTGTTTTAATTTTATATCGTTTTTAAAATAGAAAGTACATATTGCAAATTTTATGATTGTTTAATTTTTATACTATTATTTAAGTCGATTGGCGGAGCTTTCCCCTTTTAATGTTAAAGAGCGAGCCACGTGTTCGTAACGTACCTGTGTATCTACACTGAACTGATTAAATAAAAGAGTGACAACCCTAGCGCATCGTTTTTTTTTTAATAAAAAATACAAAAACTGAAATTCGACTTTGCCCACTCAAATTTGGCAGATAATATAAAAGATAAAACATATAGCAATAAGGTCCTGTGATAGATTGGTATTTTTTCTAAAATGATCTCTAAATCTGATGTTCTTAAGATAGAAAATACCGAAATTACAGAGGTATTTGAAAAGCGGGCAAACTTGTAAAAAATACTTTTTTTTTGGCCCGCTGCTTTAATTGAGGTTTTTAGCACATAAACATTCATTGTCTTGTTGTGATCGGATATTCTATGCAAAGAATATTACATTTATCAATGATTTAGCACAATCACTAACTGAACATAATATTTTTTTCAAAAAATATATAAGTTAGAAAAAAAAAAGCAAGAAATCTGGGCAAAGTTGTACGGTTTAACGGTATTAGTTTTTTAGATTCAAAAAATTTATTTATTGAACTCTCATATGTGGGGTGTTAAGAGACGGGGTTACGATTTAGCCTATTGCGTTATTGTAAACTGAAAAATGATAAAGTTAAAATTTAAGGATTTTCCATCCCTTACATAGGCCCCAGCCAGTACCTTGGCCCATAGCCTCGTTGATCCTAAAGACGGCACTGGGTGGTAGGTAGATTTGGATACTACGCAAACGTGTAGTTATAAAATATGTTTCACACGTTAAAGAACTATTAATTATAATTTTGGGATTTATCCTTTTAATAAGAGAAAATAAATATAAAAGTAACTACTCATAACACAAAAGATTATCTTCACAAATATGCGTTCACAATGTGAAACAATGGTATCTCAGCAATCATTAGCTAATGGTCAATTTGCATTAGATAACAGTATTCTTCCATCTGAGTTAAATAATATGATCTGATAATTATAAACTTGGTCTTTAATGGAATGAAGGGAAAGTTTAATAAATAACTTATCTGTTCTTGGGGAAGAGATCTTCCATTTCTTTTTCTGTCTGTAGGTATTTGAAAAATCAATGTGTGCCTAACTACTTATATCTATGTTTAACATTATTATCTATTTATTACTTCTAGGGCGTAATTTCCAAGTAGGTACATATTTTGAAATTGCATGAATGATTTATTTTTAAATAGATGACATAACATACTACCTACCAACTAATCCGCTTTGTAATTTTAAACGTTGATAATTTCTAAGATTGTAAATGATACAATTATGTTCCAATCGTTCATTACAATGTAAAACATATACGTTGTTACTTATTGTTATCTATCGAACATATTACAATTGGCATACCGACTATATAACCAAGTTAGCGTCTATAATCTATTATGAAATTGACCGTTAAATCATGACTTCACCGTCGACCGGTCCAGCCGTTAAACTGGTGACCATAAAAATCAGCTGTTGTCGCACCCAAACAGGTAATAATTGGGGCTAATGTAAGGATGGACAAACGGCTATACGAATATTTTTTTTGATGAAAGTAGACCATAGTTCGGTTAATTAATATTGGTCATCAATGAAAAAAGAATTGAATGTTATACTCGTAGAGATTTGCATAATTTGTAGGTTTGTGTTAATGAGTGGAATTCATAAATATACTATAGAACTACATTCCTAAGGCAAACAATCCAATAGGTACAGGTTGGAAATTAATGTCCCTGAAAAACAGTTGAAATGTCCAAATGTGGAAATTGGACACAACTTCTTATCCAACTGAAATATTACAAAATCTTTCATATATCTAATCAAGCTCAAGCTATCTAAAATATGGACTCTTGATCATATTATAACATGGCTGCCCACTAATTCGCTTACAACAATTAAACCAAAAACTAACGTAGGTGGCCATGACACATTATGTAAGTAAATACGTAAAAAATCACAAAAAGGGAATCTATTTCAGTCCATTTCCCGCCCACTTTCAAAACAAATCAATCAAACAAGCCAAATCACACAACGAGCTTTCTTCGAAGGGAACTTTTATGGAAAGCGGTATCTTTATGAGTCATTAAATAATTTGAGTTGTGACCAAGAATGTTACCAATGGATGTGCAAACAGATTCTATTAGAAAGAGCATGTTTTATTAGTCTATAAAAACGTTAATAGACGTACAAATAGACTATTTGTTTACCGAATACCGATACCCTTATCGCAGGCTGTAAATTATTTTGGAATATTTGAGGTTATGTTGATGAGGTTGTAATAACTAGTATTGGTTTAAGGATAAGGGTTGTGTTATCTGAGCAGAAATTACGAAAATAATATAATTAAATTATAATTTTAAATGGGCGCAACTTAGCGCAGTTGGTTTAATGCTCTAAGGGGCGCAACGATTTTTTAACAAATAAATATGATGATAAATACAATCGAGGCTATTAAACGTAGGTATTTGATAATTGATACAGGTATGTATTTTACTAAATAATAAACCCAAATTATTTTAATTTTATAATCTGAATCTAAATTAGTAAAAAAAAGTTCTTTATAATGTGTTTTAAATGGATCTTTTTATACCTAGTGATAAAATTTATCTACAAATTATATGAGGTGGCGATTTTGCTAGCAGTTTTTATAACCACCTAAAAGAATTCTCAAGAAATAGTAGACATGATTTACAATATCTTTTTGCCGCAGTATTTATGCCGGCACTTTCGTCTGTTTTGTCTTGTCAACAGTTTTAACCGCTTACCATTTGATCGTAATCACAAGCAATTTTCTACTTTATCCCAACGTAATAAGGATGCTGGATAAGTGTTGTACTTGATGTCTACGCAGGTGGTTTATTTAACCTGTAAGACACAGCGTGACACCTTAATTCCTGTGCGACTGTTTTAATTGATTTCAAACTCTATCTTCTTCGACACAAAGTCTGGTTTTCCTTCCAGCAGCATCCGTTCTACCGTCAAAGTAATTTCAACCTTTACATACAAATATAGAGTTTATTTTTTCTTGCCTATTAATTTACATTTGTTTGTTTTATGCCGCCCCTATCAGGAGTCCTGATTGAGTAACTATTTCCACTGAATCAGTGTTGTTAAGTGTTTGATTGTCACTTTGAACTATCTGCCGAAACTGTTGGAGGTCTCAACTCTCAGGTCTATTTCTGAGTAATGAAAACGCAAGGATCGGCGATGTCCTTTGAGTCACTATCAGTACTATTTAAATGTATGAAGTAACGAAATGTTTACCAAACGCAACTTTTTAGTAGGTACAGTTTGAGGTTTACGAAATGGGAAGTTTACCAAATGGGAAGTAGCCATTAATTTAAGTATGAATGCATGCATGTTGAATCTTTTTTCTTTTATAAATAATTCAAATATTAAGCTAATTAATGTTTTAACCTACAATCTATAAAAAAGCTTGTAAGCATTCAAATTAACCCACCATTGTAATTCAACTATACAACACTTTTTTTTTTTTTTTTTTTTTTTTTTTTTTTTTTTAAGTGGGGAAATCTTCGAAAGATACCCACGGCCCCCGGGGAAGGAGCCGTGGGTTATGTCGGATTCTTACCGACTAAAACCCCACTGTGTTCCGTCGAGCCGCGCAGTTAACCGGGGCCGCGGGTACTCTTTTGAAATCGTCCACGACCACGGCAGCGGACGCCCGGTAGCGGGCCCATCTCCGTTAACACTCTACTCTACGACTGCGCGCGTACGCGCCTCCTCATTCCTCTGCGAGGCGGCATGAGCGGAACACGTCTCTTGCCGCCTCATCGCCCCGGACGATGGAGCACTCCCCGGCCCATCGTCCAGAGCCCTTCGTTAGGGAGGCAGGTCGCGATCACTAGCGATCGCGACACGGCGTCGTCGCCTTGAAGGTCGCTGGCGCCGCCTCGGGTCCGCGAGAGGGTTCCTCTCACGAGCCCGCTCCGCCTCCTCCTTTCGCGCCATCACCTCCTCGCAGAAGGCGACCACCGCACCCCAGGACCTGTTGTCCCTGACCATGGCGCGAACCACGGACGGGAGCGAGAGATCCGGCCCCACAGCAGCGACCAAACGCTGTCTATCCACGGACCACGCAGGACACACACTCAGCGTGTGGTCCGCTGTGTCCTCCTCGCTCGGACACCAATGGCAGGCCATGGTTGGCTCCCGAATCGCGACTCGACACAGGTATCGCCCGAAACATCCGTGTCCAGACAGCACCTGTGTCAAGCGGAACGTGAGAGCCCCATGCCGTCTGTTGCACCACTCTGAAAGGACCGGCTGGATGGCTTCCACCGTCCTTACGCCCACGGTAGGGTTCTCGAGCCGCCGCGCCCACTCCTCCATTAGACGCTCGCGAGCCGTGGCCCTCCAGCGCGACACCTCATCGGAATTTGGTTCCATCCCCAAAGACCTGGACCCGGAAATTCGGCGGTACACCTCTGCAAGTACCGCAGCGTCGAGTTCCCAAGGGGGGGTTCCGGCTAGTGCGCAGGCTGCCTCAAAAGAGACAGTCCGATATGCCCTCGATATTCTTAATGCCATGACCCGCTGCGGACGACGCAAAAGGGGTCTGGTCCGGGCATTAAGAGAGTCAGCCCAGATGGGCGCACCGTAAAGGGCCATTGAACGGATGGCACCGGTATAAAGCCGACGACAGCCATCCCCAGGCCCCCTAAGATTGGGGAGCAAGCTTCCAAGTGCCCCGGCCGCCCCGACGAGACGGGGGGCGAGGCGAAACTATACAACACTACTCCAGTCTTGACATCGATTTATGACAAAACCAATGTTACCTTTCTTTAGGACAAAACAAACAAAGTATCGATAAAAGAATAGCTGTGAGACCAATGAAATTAGTCACATTACTGTTACACCTTCTCATCTTTTGTGCACCTTTCCCTGCAAATAATACATTTGTTACTCCTGAATTTTAAACCAACATCTTAGTTCGTTACGCTTGCTGATTTACGCAATGTTAAGGGAACCTATTGTTTATTTTAACATGCCTATAATAGAAAGTTAATAATTGTTACTCTTTTGGGTGCATGATAGTTATGTTTTTAAACTACGTTCCTTCGTCTTTACCGACTCTATCTATATAAAAGTTTCATTTGACTTTATACTTAAAAATCAAATATTTTTAACCGACTTCAAAATAAAGGAGGAGGTTATCAATTCGGCCGGTATATATTTTTTTGTCTTTTTAATTGTACTAGAAATGTAGCCAGGACCGGCCTGGCTTGTAGTTGTTTATTTTATGTTATGCAATTATAAGCTTGTATAATGTAGATATTGAAATTAAATGCTAAAATGTTAAATATTATATCTACTCATTTTGTTGAAAATAAAGTTGGATAGAATAAAAAATAATATCGTTAGGTATGATTCTAAGAAATGTAAAGATATGAATCCGAGTACTGATAATAATTAATGTGAATAAAGTGCTAATGATTTACTAAGGATGTTACCAACGAATAAAAATACTGACTCTTTTGTACATTTACAACGGAAAGACTCTAGATTTGAGAAAATAAACACAATATTATACATAATATGCAATGCTTATTGTCTTCTGTGGTCTGTCCCATATCCTTTAGGTGAAACTTCCCTATAATATTATCTATAGTGTATACTCTATACTAATATTATAAAGCTGAAGAGTTTGTTTGAACGCGCTAATCTCAGGAACTACTGGTCCGATTTGAAAAATTCATTCGGTGTTGGATAGCCCATTTATCGAGGAAGGCTATATATAGGCTATATATCATCACGCTAAGACCAACAGGAGCGGAGCCACGCGGGTGAAAACGCGGGGCACACCGCACAGCTAGTATCATATAAGTTTAGGACTTTGGTTCAGCGCTGACTAGCAGGTGGTTCATTCTTCATAGCTATCTGTGGTTCATTCTCCGTGACATCGTTATCAAAACTAATGCATCTATGTCAAAATCGTCGTACCTTTTTCATATCCTTATATAAATCCGTTTTTGTGTATAAGTGACCGATTAAGTTCGCAGCGGCAAGGCCGTACGTTCCCCTTCCTTCAGAAAAACGAAATCGTATGCTGAGGAACTAGTTTAATATATAAATATACGCTATTTATTGTAACGATTTGAATGTAAATGCATACCTAGTTGTCTGATGGTAACTTATATTTTTGGTTATTGAA
This sequence comes from Colias eurytheme, assembly GCF_061535395.1. NCBI lineage: Eukaryota > Metazoa > Arthropoda > Insecta > Lepidoptera > Pieridae > Colias > Colias eurytheme. The sequence continues at coordinate 12,006,400 of NC_142988.1, read as the reverse complement.
AGTGCAGTTTTGTCAAAACACGTGAACAATTAGCTCGCATGGCTGTTTAATATTTATGAGCATACTTACGTAGTTAACTATTTGGTAAACTGGTATTACTGTGCCAATAAAACTTTTAGGGATTTTTTAATGCAAATTCGACATTATATCATATTATTATTTCAGACTTAAGTAGCTCTTTCTCTAAAAAAGTTCCGCAAAAACTATAACGTAACAAGACAAAAATTTCAATAGCAAAAAATAACCAATTTACCATAAACCAAAAAAGGCGAGTGAAAATGCTTTCGCGATCCGTCAAAAACTCCCATTGCTTTCACTCATAATCCGTATAAAGCCGTCTTGCTTTATACCTTACTAGATTTACGCCCGCGGCTTCGCCCACGTATTAAAAAAAAAACATAGTTCCCGATCCTATCGGATTGCCGCGGGATAAAAAGTAGCCGACATAGGCTACTTAATCTAGGTCTTCAGCTACTTACCAAAGGAGATTGCCCAAGTGACTATGGCACTTGGTATCGCAATCAAACTTATTGTGTCAAGATGAAATATAGCTCAATTTAAAGCTTGATGTTAGTACTTTTAGAAACGATTAAAGTTTTTATGTAAATAAGCCGCAGTTCACGACAATAAAAATAAAACAATAGTTTTATTCAACGCTTCAAAAAAATACTTTATCGAGTTTATACTAACGATGAACGTTAAGTTTTACATTTATTACATAGGTAATATTTTAATTTACAAGACAAATGTGAAAAGTAAATCGTAATAAACATTATAATTCAAAATAAATAACGTCGAACAATGCGTCGAACATATATTCATTCAACTATGACATATGACGCAGGACGCTTGCAAGAGAGATAGATATATGTGTCAAAACAGAAACTTTTACTTTTATTTCTATTTATTCGGTATAATTACATACGACTTAATAGTGATAAATATGATCATTATAAATACAAATAGGAATTAACAATATCACGAACACGTGACACAACTAGTATTTTACCGATTCCATACGTGGTCATACATGTTTCAAAAGAATAACTTTTACTATTATTTCAATTTATCCGGTATAATTAAGACTTAATATTGATACATATGATCATTATAAATACAAATAGGAATTAACAATATCACGAATACGTGGCACAACTAAAATTTTACCGATACCACCCGTGGTGATTCTCCTTTCATTGTAATCGGTGTACTAGTTTTTATACGTGAAAGAATAAAATATCACAAACTTTCGTATTTATAATATTAATAGGATTATGATAAAACCTTAACTTTTTGTTACAGATAATAAATACCGGTTGATCTGCGACAGGTTGTGACGAGTTGTGACAATGCTCTCGTACGACCTTGCCGCGACCTACAGCCTACAGCATGATTAGCAGCCTTTGTAATTCGAGAATGTAGATTACCTGTGTTATAATGCTATTATATGTGATATTGATGTAAAGGAATACCCATAATTACAATATTGTAAGGTTAGAAGTTATTTATTTAGGTATGTAGGTACTATAAGCTTAGTACTAAGAATAAAATAATCAAAAGCTTGTTTAATGATTTTGCGTACCCATATAATTCAGATTAGAATTCGAATTTAAATTAGATTAGTATTCACTTATAAAAAGCATTTTGTGAATTGTATCTTGAGTATATTGGCCCATGATTGTATAAAGTTGAATGATATTAAGACAAGACATGCAAAAGCTTCGGAACGGAAGGAAACAGAATCCAGTTATTTTTAGAAAGAAAGAAAGCTATTTTTATATTCCACCTCTTAAGATGAATAGACATACATTTTTTGTACAACTATATTCCTTGGAATTGCCGAATAAACTGCTTAAATATTCTTTTTCAAAGTCAATCAACAATCGCTAATCAGCACAAAAACTTGTTAAGATTTAACGCTACAAATTAAGCAGATAGAAATAGACAAAACTCAGTATCGTGGGAATATCCGACGGAACTAATTAGTTAACTTACCGATACATTTGTCTGTTTGTACATCGCATTTTATACTTCATTCACGTGAATCAGTTTAAGCCTTCTATATACATACGGACAAACACACATAGTCTACATATTATATTAGAATAACTAGGTAGAGACACTGTTGTTCTTTCATTTTTTTGATAAAAAAGGAAAATTGATTTAGTCCTCTTAATTCTTCGGGTTAAAAATTTCAAATATTAATTACAGTGACCATGGTCCTTATTACAATTATTGCATGCGAAATAACATTTCAGAGGGTTCTGCAACATTGGTTTTCAGTGACAAAACGAAACAGTGCGGTATTCATCCTATATAATATCAGAATATCTTGCCAATAACAGCACAATATACCATATTAAATGTATAAATACAAAGATTTATTACAGAAAAAGCAAAAATTGTTCTTGTTTCTGCTCACGTGTCCCGCCACCTTGCGCCGGCTGCGCGCACAGCTGCCTCAATCACAACCACCTTTTACATGATTTTAAATTTAAACACACTGGTATTACTATAGTAGGCATCTAGTATAGTATGTAAAAAAGTGATATTATTGAAGAAGAATGTAGAAAAATTAATGATTTTATAATGTACTGGTGATAGAGCAAAAATACGATTTTTTTTTATTTTGAATTATACGTTTAATAAATAATAGAGGCCCGCTCTGGTTTCGTCCTTTTTAAACATATAGCTTAGAACACGTACATATCTAATGAGGGAAGAATTTTTGATATCGGTTCATTAGTTCCTGAGATTAGCGTATTCAAACAAACAAATTCTTCAGCTTTAATTTAATTACTATAGATTTTGTCCAAATTATAATATGTACACTTTTTATCCTGGTGGAAACCGGACGATCTGACTAAATAAATACAAAAAACCTTTTGTATTAAATCATTTTAAAACATCAACTGTTATCGGTTCAACTCAGCCTCGCCTTAATGAATAATTCAGTTGAATTTTGATAAAGTCTGATTTGTACCACTGTTTTCGACATTCCATGATGTTCTAGAACATAGATTAAAATCTTTTTATGATATTTTAAATATAAATATACTAATGGAATTACTGACTTACTGAGGCATATCGCATAGCAGTATTAAATAAAACTAGTCAATGATAACAAGTTAGGACATGCTTTGTCTGTGAAATTTTTTAATAAAATATATTGTACAAATATATACGTACACGACGAATTAAAAAAAGAGCGTGTGTGCCGAGCATACGAAATGAAACATTGGTAAGATTCAAAGGTACCAAAATCGTCGCCTTTACTCCATGAAGTGACGGTATTGCCATGACACGACCTTGAAATTTTATTTTCAACGCGCCTTAGGTACCTACCTAGTTTAAATTCAAAAGTGACTATTTTTCATCAAAAATTTTCGTTACTTACATGGATTCGTACTACCGTTGAAGTCTTTTGCACTAAAAAGTCAAAAGCAGTTAAACTCGTAATTATATTGTACTAGATTTCCGCCCGCGGCTTCGCCCGCGTTTTCAAAGGAAAACCCGCATAGTTCCCGTTCATGTGGGATTTCCGGGATAAAACCTATCCTATGTGTTAATCCAAGTTACCCTCTATATGTGTGCTAAATTTCATTGTAATCGGTTCAGTAGTTTTTACGTGAAAGAGTAACAAACATCCATACATCCATACATCCATACTTACAAATTTTCGCCTTTATAATAGTATTAAGATTAAGATTAAGATGTGAATGACTATGTTACATTTATCAAATAATATATATAAGAGATAAGTACATATAATAAACATGAGAGACTTGAAATCTCTATCAAGTTTCAGCTAACATAACAAAATAAAGTTTCCAGCTTAGAAAACCGTTTTAATTGGGAATAATCAAGAGCGGTTTACTCAGTTATTGAAATGCAAAATTATAAGTATAAAGATTAATTAATATATTCTAGAAAGAAATAATAACATTTCATCATAACAGTTACACATTTTCGGAATGTCCGAAATCCAAATAAGCCTCAATCCCAATTTTCAAACGAATTTACAATTTATTTCCTCAATTTAAACTCCCGGGTTATATAAAAAAAAAAAAACTTTTTTTTTATAATGTCCGATCCATACATCACAAATGATGAGTTTGTGTGTTTGACCCTCAATGAGTCACACGCGTCGATCGTGTACTAAGCTGACATAGGAATGTATATTTTTCGTCATTGTTTCTTTTTTGTGTGTTACATTTATGATGTAAGGAATACTTCAATTGAGTAATGTCAATATGACTAAATACGGTGGAAAATTAGAAAGGAAAATTAAAATTAAAAAAATTAAATGTATTAAAAATTGCCTATGTACATTGTATATATGTACATATTTAGAAATCGTATCCACTAAAGAAACTACTTATGTTCGATATTAATATTTAGATACATATCTTAATATATATAAATCTCGTGTCACAACTCACAATGTTTGTCTTCAATGGACTCCTAAACCACTTAACCCATTATAATAAAATTCGCACACCATGTGCAGTTCGATCCAACTTGAGAGATAGCATAGTTTTTATGAAAAAAAACGTAAACATGTAGGTACCACGGGCGAAGCTGGGGCGAACCGCTAGTATATTATAAAAATCAATCCCATAGATTTTGTTGCGATTTGCGAATAATTTGTCATTATCACTAAAGTATTGGCAAAACCTTTATCATATTTCAAATGTACATAATATACGCATGTCTAATCACATTATAGATTACTGATTAGATTGCACTTATCTATTTCTAATTAATAACAAATTCGTATATGCTCTAGGAATTCGATGACTTTTCAAATGATTACCTATTTAAAACTAAGTATACAATACTAGCAGTCCGCCCCGGCTTCGCCCGTGGTACATATTTCGCAATAAAAGGTAGCCTATGTTCTTTCTCAGGGTCTAAAGATTGTCTGTGCTAAATTTCATCAAAATCGGTCCAGTAGTTTATGCGTCAAAACCATACATACATACATACATACATACATACATACATACATACAAACCTTTCCTCTTTATAATATTAGTATAGATGTACAATGAAGTTGATCTAAAATCAATATGGAAGCTAAAAATATAGTTTTTGTGATTTCGTCTGTTTATCTGTATGTATGTCCGGGTGAAACTCAAAAAGTAGGTACTGCATGGATGTACTTCAAATTTTGCATGAATTTTACTACCGTAATAGGTCGGGGTCTACAAATAGTCTATACTCTATAGGTACATAATATATTATCATCACGCTAAGATCAACAGAAGCGGAGCAATACAGGTAAAACTGCGGGGTACATCTACTATCTAATATTATTACTTCATTCGTTTACTTAAAACAAAAGCTTGAGTTGTAAATGTGAAAAGTGTTCACATTAAACAATCTCACAAAATTGTAAACAACTACAGAAGCGGTATTTAACAAAAACAATTGCATCATATCGGCACCACAAAGGCATTATATTAAAGCATATGAAATTCCTTCGTGAGAAAACATTAGATGATACAACTTGCTCAAGCGTGATAGCGGTGTTTAAGATATGAAGATTGCTGTAATGGTACCTTTTAAGCTCGTTTGTGTGACATTGTGTATTTATTTAATTAACGGGTAGAGACAAAGAGCTACCTTTTGTGGTGAAATGTAGGCAATCAATTTTCTCTTGCAGTTATGACCGTCTATATCTCGTGCAGGCGTACAACTGAGAAGTGGGGTATCTTTACCATAGAGAAAAATTGTTAAAAAAAAAGACGTGTGAAAATATTGAGAAAAATTGAGATATAGAGAAAAATTGTTAAAAAAAAGGCACTCGAGGATTGCCGCGGTAAAGCTATTGCATAGCATGCCTTCAAGCCACACCTCCGTGCCCGTCCGAGTGGGGAGCGTGAGGTTTTTTCGTTACGGAATTTCTGGATTCGGTCCCCGCGCTCAAGGCCCGCGATAGAAGCTATGCAATAGCTTAATAAAAATTGAATAATCGTTTGTTAAATCACCTTCTTACTAGCCCTAGTAAAAATAGACCTTTAAACAGTTGTAAAATTCGACGGGTCAATAGCCTTAAAAAGCCTTTAAAGTAATCAAAATAGTCACAAAATGTATGACTAAAAGAAAGAGCTACATAATATTATATAAATTGATGATATTTTAGGTACTTATATGTAGTAGCATTTTTCCTTATTTACTTTTTCTCTACCAAACCAAAACACAAGCGAACTATAAAAAATGCATCCCACCAAAAATCCAATAAACAGGACATTATAATAATTATAATCACATATTAATATCAACAAAAGCAGATGGAATCCCTTTATCCCGTATACCCTCATTTTAATATCCTTGAAACGACGTTCTTTCACGTTTCTTATTGTTTACAACTGTTTTACATCAAAAAGGGGCTCTAATATTATAGCTGCGTTCTATGAATATGGTCAAATTGGGTCCTTTGAATGCGGGTCACTGAACTATCTTATGGGAGATTAATCTTTAATTTAAACATTTAACAAAAGATCTTGGACGTAACTTGGATGTACGCACTGTGAGAATGGAAAGTGCTCGAAATTTTTTTCTTCATACTTATACGATTCTGTTCTAGATGGATTTAACGGTCCAAAAGATCAAGATTATTTTCAATAGGTGTAGTAATAAAAAATATGCTGAACTATTTTAAGATAAACTATACCAAGTGCTTTTTATTTTCAACTAGCGATCCGCCCCGGCTTCGCCCGTGGTACATATTTACGTTTTCTCTACATAAAAACCATCCTCGTACTTCAAGGAATATAATAAAAAAGAATTATCGAAATCGGTTCAGCCGTTCTCGAGTTATGCGCTAACCAACACATTTTGCGATTCATTTTTATATATAAGAAGAAGACTAGCGGTCCGCCCCGGCTTCGCCCGTGGTACATAATATTTTCGTTTTCTCTACATAAGAACCATCCTCGTACTTCAAGGAATATAATAAAAAAAGAATTATCGAAATCGGTTCAGCCGTTCTCGAGTTATGCGCTTACCAACACATTTTGCGATTCATTTTTATATATAAGATTTGATTGTTTGAAATAAATAAAACCCAAAAATATTTTTTTACTTAACTTCGTCACTTTGATAACTTTTAAACACTTATGACATAATATAAACAAATTAATAACAATTAGTTATTAGATGTACAAATTAATACTAAATCCATAATATATCTACAAAATATGACTAAATCATAAACGCATAAATTCTCAAGCACAGTGAGTAAGAGGCTAGCATACAAATATTTGGTACACAGATAGTATCTGATTCTAACGTGGATTCAAATCTATTATGGTCACATTGAATGCCTTGCTCTTATGACATTTGTCTTCAATGCCTCCGATGGCCTTTATAATGATGGTATTAAAATTTGATTTAATACATTCAAAACGTGTGAGGTTGACTTATGAGTAAGCGATGAGATTTTTTTTATTAACCGACGTTACTTAAATGTGGGAATTTTCTAAATAAGTACATAGTTATTTTTGTTTGAATAATATTCTATTGTGGTTTTCAGTTGTCAATCGGTTTAAATTTAAAGCTATGTGTTAAATGTTTGAAAACTTCAGATATTTTTAATTTTTAAGCATCAGACATTAAATTATATAAATTAGTGTAATAAAACAAGTTCTTAAAATACTTAATATAAATTGAGATAAATATTAATTCTAGCCTGTGGACAGCAGGATATATTTGAGATTCTGAAATAAAGGTTCAATAATTTTTAGCTGGTTTAGAATCTAGTTTACAACTAGTACAATTTTTTTAATTAAACATAAAAAAATCTGCTCATGAAAATTTAAACATATAAATAGGCAACTAATCTTGTTTCACTTTTTATAAAGAACTAGCGGTCCGCCCCGGCTTCGCCCGTGGTACATGTTTACGTTTTCTCTACATAAAAACCATCCTCGTACTTCAAGGAATATAATAAAAAAGGAATTATCGAAATCGGTTCAGCCGTTCTCGAGTTATGCGCTTACCAACACATTTTGCGATTCATTTTTATATATAAGAAGACTAGCGGTCCGCCCCGGCTTCGCCCGTGGTACATATTTACGTTTTCTCTATATAAGAACCATCCTTGTACTTCAAGGAATATAATAAAAAAAGAATTATCGAAATCGGTTCAGCCGTTCTCGAGTTATGCGCTTACCAACACATTTTGCGATTCATTTTTATATATAAAGATTTGTCTTATGACAATTTAATTAAGACAACAAATAATTTTAAATAATATAAATGGACGTTTACATTCATGTGAAGTAGTTTTCACACAACAAAAGCTTAGCTAATTTTAGTAATAGCCAATGATTCTTGTTTTGTGCTCTTGAATAGATTCTATTGTACAAGAAACTTGATATTTTTAACCATTTTCACGCTTCGTTCACAGATAAAGAGTTCACAAGTTCAATCCCACGAAATGAAAAGGGGTATTATAATTTCTATGGAATAAATATCGGGTATCAATTTGAATAATAGTGAATACTAGACCCAAGGAAATAGATTGTATTTCAAAGAAGGAGATTTATTGTATATTTTCGGTTCATCTCCAGTTTGAAATAAATTATTAGATTGTAATATATAAAAATCTTGTGAATTTTCAAATTGTAACACTATTCACACAATCATTTGCGATATGTACAAATTTTTCATAATCTTTTTTACTGACCTGGAGATACGTTATTATTAATTTTAAATAAAATAATAGGTTAATGAAACAAAAGTTATTTGTCGTGTACTACAAATAAAAACAGCGCAATGCTTGTGCTAATGTTTTTATGTATGTAATTGAATACACTCGTATAATATTTTATTTGCTGATTATCGTAATCATATCTGATATGCTTCCCGATGGTTTACAAACCGTATATTTATTTTGTATTTATGTCGATTTAATACGAGCAAACCACTTGATTTTTCCCGTCATGTTTACTTGTTAAGTATCGTATAGGATGAGGAAATAAGTTTTCCTGTCCGGAATAGATAAATGGATTTCAATATTGGCCAATTAAAGCAGAAAAATGATAATATATAATGATGTATTTATTTATTTAGCTAGGTTCTGCTAACGGTATGTTTTCTACCATGGTGGAAGCAAAAACTGGAATATTAGGATGAGTGAAGTTTTTCTTATACATATTTGATGTTGAATTTTTTTATAAATAGTTTTTATTCACCACGTTCACATATTATTTAATTCTTTATTTCGTATTATTTACCTGTGCTAATTTTATGGATGTGATTGCTTACATATAAGTTGGTGTCTGTCAAATTTTTTTCTGTGTAGCGAAATCATAAAAAAATAAAAATGTTGTGTGGTTTTATGAAACCTCGGTAAAAGTGAAACTTTCCGAACACTGCTTTATACCTACTCGGCAGCCGACCGTCACGCGACATGCGCTACACAGACCAAAAAGTTTGAGACGATGTAATAAAAGTTTCACTTTAAACACACAAGATGAGTAATAAGAAACGGTTTGTATGGAGTTGCATCAATCTTATTCCAAATTGAATGTACTCAATTCCAGTAGAAACTGGAACCATATGGAATATTAAATGTTATTTATGTATAGATTGTATCCTAGGCCAGTCATTTCTCACGATACGCCTCACTGAGCTAGCGATAACTAGGTTTTATTGGGTTCAGACAAATAACGGACACACATTAACTTTTACCGAATGAATGGCATAAAATCTATTTTGTATTATATTTTTGTATTTTATTTCTTTATCTTTATTTATGTTTCTGTAATAAACATGAAATATTATTTCGTAATGTTTTTAGATTTTAGTTATTAATAGTGGAATTTTTATTGTTAATGTTAATGATTTATGATCACGTAACTAATTTTCTCTTTGCAAAAAATTAAAAAAAAAAATGTTGTGTGGTTCTATGAAACCACGGTAAAAGTGAAACTTTCCGAACACTGCTTTATACCTACTCGGCAGCCGACCGTCACGCGACATGCGCTACACAGACCAAAAAGTTTGATGTAATAAAAGTTTCACTTTAACAACAAATAAGGTTTTAGGAAAGCTTGGTCCATATTTCCTACAATATGCTTGTCTTCATCTAAAATATTAATGATGTAATAATTGAAGAAGATTATGAAATTTTAAATACAGTCAACAAATAATTTCATACATGCACGACTCCTTAACATTTAATAATTTAAGTTTAACCATTCATTAATCTAATAAAATTTTATAAGTTTAATCTAAGTTTATTAAGCGGCTATTTCGACATCGCAAACTTTCACAGCGCCATCTAGTTTACGCCTATCAAAACAATCTATGCAGTCTGTCAAAGCGCAGTATGAACCGGTAATTGTGAGAACCAACCACTAAACTGGTTATCATTGCAAGGACGCTGAGGTTAGTGACACTGGTTGCGTGCCAAAACACTTGAACACTATTGATATTATAATCGACGATGGTTAATCACCGATTGGCCGTGCGTTTCGGTTGCAAAAAGCGTGTATCATCGTTTTATTGTCAATGTTTCGGATAATTGGCGGCGTGAAGGTCGTTAATGTTGAAGGTTGCTAATCACGTGGAAATAGAACCTATAGATGTGTGATGTAGCCTAGCTATTATTAGACTATAAAGATTAAGACGTACCTATAGCACCTATAGTATGTTCTTTGTCCTTTGAAAGATTAGAGCTTTCTGATAGTGATGATAAGGAAGGTCACTAATATTTGCGCACATTGTGTGCGTGTGCTTTCATATCTCTTAAGTGTGGTTGGCTTCTTCTGAGCCAATTTTAATAAAAATCAATTGTATGATAGGTACAAATAGATACGAATTATCGTATCATACGATAATATTTTACCTAGCGAAGGGTCTCTGGCCTGAAACCTAACAAAGTTATTTTTTTTAATGTTATAATACTTTACCATTACCATACATGCTTGTTTATGAAATGGTACTCAATGCAGGCATTATGAATAAACCTAACATAAAGTGAATGTAATTGTGAGCTTAAGTATTTCGAATGTACAACACCAATCATCTCATAAAAACCATGTAACTACCACGTAAATCCATTGTTTACACAGAACACAAAACATCAACTTAATGTGTAATTAACGGTTCCGAATGTTTTTACAAAGCTCATTCATTCGTATGTTTGGTCATTTTGTAAATAGCGCCATCTATCCGCAGCTGTCGGAACCGCTTTAATGTTTTGGTTACGACCACACAGGCTGTATAACCACAAGAACCTTGCGCGTTACGCCATCTAGTGTCAATATTTTTTTACAAGACATTATTTTAATAAAAAAATAACAATAATTACCTTTGCGTAGTCCACCGGGGACGCATTCACTGGACTCGTGAAAAGGCCCTCACTGAAACAAAAAAATGTTACTGTAATTCTAATAACAATATTAGGTAATAAAAAAGTCACATAACAATTTCAAAAAGTAACGACTTTTCTTAAATATGTGTAAGCAGTAGTACCTAAGATCTACATTATTTGGTATTGAATATTTTTGTATTTTTAGTTCAATATTGTTTTTAATCTGCAGCAAAATGAGACAAATTGTTTAGCATAATAAAACAAGCCTGCTTTCTTGATATAACTTATTGCAAACGGAAAATGAGCAAAAAGGATTGAATTTTAATCATCAGTCGTCCATTTTCTATATTTTCATATGCTAGAAATAACGCATGCCATCAAAGATTTAATTACAATACGTAATTGGCACGGACACCTGTTAACTTCATAGACATAGACCCATTAATCCAGATATCGATAAATCAACGTCAGATTCGCTCGAATGAACCGATTATACCGATTATTAAGCAAAACATCGGCTCGGAAAGATAGTTATAAAAACGCGTCTCTAGACTGTACTAGAGCAATACAATTTTCTTTACTAATTACGTACGTATGGAAAAACGGAACTGTATATCAGATAAATATGTCTATCCATTGGTTTATTGTTGTTTACCTAGTTATGATTGCATCTAGGTTCATCTTAAAATTTTCGTGTATTTAATGGATTATGATAAATCAATTTCAGCATTGTAAAAAAACTATTACCGCTGAGAGAAAGTATCTGGTAGGAACCTTTTCAGTAGTAGAATAATTATTGACTCTTTTAATTGAACATTCTTCCCTCAATGGTAGGGTTAGTTATGTCCACTAAATCCAGTAACTGATCATGCCAACACATATTAAAGGACCGCCAAATGAACCTAAGTTTAAATAAATCAATCTTGTCTAAATATGCACATGCAAAGACATTTTACTATCTTCACTTACGTAGATAACGTAGACTAATAGCACCTCTCTTAGTTTATTTTAATAAAAATTGCATTAAATGGAGTATTAAATTTATTAACAGATAATTATCTAACTAATATAGGTATCTAGATTTATCTACAAGCTAATGTTACACGCATCATTTCGTACCACTTGCTTGGTTTTATCAGATCAATGTAATTTGTCGCGCTTTAATAAACACACATATATTAAAGTTCCTATATTCATAGATTTTTAATAATAAATAAGTACTTATAGAATAGAATAGAATTTATTATGCAAAGAGTTACAGAGGAATAGAGAGGTTACCATTACCTACATATCAAGAGATGAAACTCAAAATTTAATCAAATATTGGAAGTACTCAGAAAATCATGCGAAAGTGTATGTTTGGAAGCTAGGAATATTATAAAATTTGTAGCATAAAATGATGTGTATCAACCACAGACGTATCAAGACGGTATGTTTTTACTATGGTATGCCATGCTTATCAAGGAGTATCTAATTATATTACGTTTAAGTATTTTTACAATTAAAATTATAATCTACTTGTTAAAAAAGCTATATCACATGAATATATCTAAGAAACAAAACAATACAGAATAAGATCATAGCTCCTCTTTGTTGACGCTGCAGCTGTAGAGTGTAGTAGACTGGGGTAGAAGCCTTTAAAAATAATGAAAAGATAAAAAAAAATCGCAGTCGGATGAAACCCATTAGAAAAGGAGGGGAATATGATGAAAATAAAAGGAAAAATAAATTACGGTCAATCCGAGTTCGGGAAGTGGGAGGGGGGAGCTTTTAAGAGAAAAAAATGGATTCTCTCGATTTCCGACAAAACTACAAGTCCTACGGAAAAACGTTCAATGACAAAGTTGTAGGTAATAAAATGATCTACAACTTTTGTATTTACAATTTTTTCACATAACCTCAAAATTTAGGTGAAAAATTCAAAAAACCAAGTTTTTGGTCTTTTATTTTTATCTACTTTAAAATTTATTTTTTTTTCTACGAAATTTGGTGGAAACTTACTTAATTATGTCCCAAATACACTGTAATTTATTTGATTGAAAATATTTATTTTTTCGCCTTATTTTGAATTAATACCAAAAAAACAACCTAATTTTCAATCGAAAAGTCACCCGTCAAAATATCAGCTTTTTTAAAAAACTTGGGGTGCTTTTTATTCATTGAAATCTCTACTTTCATATGGTGTAAAAAAAATAAACACCACTATAGTAAATGTTCTCAGGAAATGCATACAAACAGTGTAATAATGAGCTTTTACTAAATCAGGCACACTTCTTGAACTCTATATCTTCTCTTGTATCGGCTTTTTGGTAATATTTCAAAAGAAAAATAATTATGTATCTGTTCTAAGTTTAATATTTTGCAGCATATTCAAAAGCAAAATGATATCGATAAAAACATTTCAGGTAGTTCGAGAAGTGTGCCTGATTTAGTAAAAGCTAATTTTCACACTGTTTGTATGCATTTCCTGAGAACATTTACTATGGTGGTGTTTATTTTTTTTACACCATATGAAAGTAGGGATTTCAATGAATTAAAGGCACCCCAAGTTTTTGAAAAAAGCTGATATTTTGACGGGTGACTTTTCGATTGAAAATTAGGTTGTTTTTTTGGTATTAATTCAAAATAAGGCGAAAAAATAAATATTTTCAATCAAATAAATTACAGTGTATTTGGGACGTAATAAAGTATTATTCCACCAAATTTCGTAGAAAAAAAATAAATTTTGAAGTAGATAAAAATAAAAGACCAAAAACTTGGTTTTTTGAATTTTTCACCTAAATTTTTAGGTTATGTGAAAAAATTGTGAATACAAAAGTTGTAGAACTTTTAATTACCTACAACTTTGCCATTGAACTTTTTTCTATAGGACTTGTAGTTTTGTCGGAAATCGAGAGAAACCATTTTTTTTCTCTTAAAAGCGCCCCCCTCCCGCTTCCCCAACTCGGATTGACCGTAATTTATTTTTCCTTACATTTTTATCATATTCCGCTCCTTTTCTAATGGGTTTCATCCGACTGCGATTTTTTTTTGTTTCAAAAATTATCTACTCTAGTCTATAGAGTTATGTTGTAGAATATATCTTTACAATTACAAATATCTCTAGCTCTTAATAATGATACAAAAATTTAGTACAAAAGTAATGTCAATAAGTTCACATGGCGACACAATTATGACTCGTTCGGAAATATTTCAAGAATGTAACACGCCGGAAAAATGTGTGTCGTTCCGCTTGTGTCGTTTCCTTAATGTCACGCAACATCGGTAATCGGAGTGAGTGACTATTCATATATCTGTATTATAATAATACGTACTAGGTACAGTTGTGGCCTGGTTCAATAAAATAGTCTGGCCCGTGTGGCAGAGAAGAATTCGTTGACTAGCTTTTGCTGTAATACGTATTGAGAGCTTCCATTGAGGTCTTGATTATTGCAGTATTATACATCTAGATATTAATGATTTTTGAAGTGAAAACTTCTTTAGCGGCGTTGGGTATAAAATCTTTAACTCGCGTCAGGACACGTGGCCTGATCGAAAAAGCGTAAGACGGATTTTTTTTAGCCCTTATATTCCATTCGTAAGACGGATACGACAAAATATCAAACATGCTGAACGTTTATAATCAAGTTTTCACTTGTGCCGGCCGGCACTCCCGGAGTGCAACCCGTCTTTTTTTTTTCATCATTTTATTTCAACTAATAATTCCAAAACAAAACAGTACCGATAAAACAATTTTTAAGCCCGAAAAATTGTATCGTATCAAGTTATTTACTTTCCTACTTCTAAATTCATTGCCGCAAATTCGCAATTAGTGCGTTCACCAAACAGTAACATCATAATTAAGATAAATATTTCAAAAACGCATAAATATTCATCAATTCCCCGTCCACTACATTAACTTGATGGAATGTATATAAAAAACAAGGAATTGTCCGTTTGTTGCGTGAAAAACGTATGTAAAAATGTCAATTTCATTACATCGTTATATTGCATCATACTGAATATGCAAGAGATCAATGAACCGATTACTGGGCCATATGCCTTGTGAAAAAACTTTTTATAGACTTGTCACGCACTTGTCTAGAAATCCCTTCCCGAAACGTTATCGCCACCGCCTCCGCAGGGTAGACGCTTGTTTGTACATACCTATCATGAAATATTAAATGCAATGCCCATGGTTCTTACTTCTTTGTATACCTATATGTGAGTTCAAGTTGGGTTTCCTAATAAGCAGACCACATAATATAATCATAGATAATAGATATTCCGTGAAAACCAACATAGAACCTATACATACATCTGTACCTATCGACAAATATAATGATTTGTGTTTATTTATTTTGTTGTGTTAGTTCAAGCTTTAAATAAAGCCTAAACCATTGAAGTGAAGTACTATCTATGTGCCAGCTTGTTATATCAGCCTATACCTATAAATTACTTGAGTCGAAGTAGCGTGGGCGTAAGTATATTTCTCAATATATTGAGTAATTTAACTCAACATCGATATATTTATTATTACGCATCTTATTGAATACTAGCTGCGCCCCGCGATTTCACCCGTGTGGCTCCGCTCCTGTTGGTCATAACGGGATGATGAGTTTCTTGCCGGTTCTTCTCCATAGATACTGCTTACCGAATCGGTGGTAATTGTTAAAAATAACTATTGACGATACGAAAGAGCTTCTAAAAGAAGTCTAATTGAACAAATAAATGTTTGAGTTTGAGTTTGATATATAGCCTATAGCCTTCCTCGATAAATGGGCTATCTAACACCGAAAGAATTTTTCAAATCGGATTAGTAGTACCTGAGATTAGCGCGTTCAAACAAACAAACTCTTCAGCTTAATATAATATTAGTATAGATTACGTATCTTATTGAATATTCCCCGCGAACGTTTTGCAGTATAGTCAGTTTATTGAATAAAGTATCCAATATTTATCCCCAACTAAACATAATACGATACAGAAGTAAATAGGATTCCCGCCGCTTCGAGTTGTAATAAAAACCGATGGGAAACCGCAAAACAGTGCGCCTGCGCACCCTACACTATACAGGGTGTCCCACTGTTGGTATACTAAGCTCAAAGGAGGTTATAGTTTTGCATACGCTGAGTACGTAAAAAATAATTAAAAAATTCCAGACGCATTTTTTTTCAAATAGATGAATTCTTAAAACTCTATGTGTACACCCATAACAAGCGAGCCGCCCAACTTTGCCACCAGCACGTGAGCTATCGTTTAAGATTATGTTTTCATAGATAAAATGCTCATATTAGAGAAGCGGTATATGCCGGCTGCGCGAAGCTAGAGAAGAAAACATGGATTTTCAGGAAAAATTTAGCAAAAAATTTTGGACGTAATTTTTTTCAAAAGTATTTTTTACGTGATCAGTGTATGCAAAACTACAAGTTCCTTCGCGCTTAGTATACCAATAGTGGGACACCCTGTATAAGTATACCTATGTTTATAAACAAGTAAAAACTATATTATTTTGTTTGTTGTAAATGTATTTAGGAATCCTTAGCAAGACTTTATTTTTATTTTATTTTCAAATAAATATAAAATGTAAGTTTAAATATCCGAGTGTTTCAATTTTTCTTGAAAGATAGGTAGATATGTTATTATTGTACATACTACAATTAAGTAATGTACCTACATTGTACATATATCTAATTATTAAATAAATATAATAACCTTTTTATTATCTTGATACTCATTACAGATAAGTTTACATTAAATAAAAATATAAGATTTGTATAATTTGAATCAGCTTATTTGATTTTAAGCTTTTAAAGCTTTAATAAAATTTATTATCTAAGAGGAAATCTGTAATAAAATAAAATTAACATTTCAATGATATATTTTAAATTTTAATTGAATTAAAAATAATAACCTATGTATTTTTAAGTTAGTATTGTGTGCAAAGTTAAATGGAATTACGTAAGTTTCATCTTTCAAGAGCATCTCGTTTCAAATTCTGTTGTATTTGCAAATCATAGTTGGCAATCTATTTGATATTGTGTTGTATAAATATAAATATTAATAATATGGATGTTTCGTGACATACAAATATTTCTCTAATTATGACATTACTAGCTTTCCGCCCGCGGCTTCGCCCGCGTTTTCAATAAAAACCCGTTCCCGTATGATTTCCGGGATAAAACCTATCCTATGTCCTTTCTCGGGTTTCAAAATATCTCTATACAAAATTTCATGCAAATTGGTTCAGTAGTTAAGGCGTGATTGAGTAACAGACAGACAGACAGAGTTACTTTCGCATTTATAATATTAGTATGGATTCCCTTGTCTGGAATTTTTTGAATATTTAACTACCTATTCTTGCGAATCCTACAAATATTATACTGAACTTTGATAATAGAACCTAATCAGAATATAATAGATACGCATCTACAATAAGAATTGTGAAGATTGAGATCACTTCATACAAATAAACACCCTTTTGGTATCACAATGTTCTCTACTATTTTGAGCGATTCTGCTACCATTCAGTGATCTGTCAGAGAGCGGTTGGAACCGAATTTGCTCTATTTTCTCTCCACAGGAAAAAGTGTGATTATGCGCTAAGAATAAATAAAGACTTCCTTAAAAAAGACACATATGAACGTAGTCTTTAATAAAAGATTGGACAAATATTATTAATTTTACTGACATTTAACAACTACTACAAAGTACACATACACACAGCCTACAATTATTGATCCTCTAGCTATACTCATGTCATAGGCACTCCAGTCTGTCCATATGAGTGGTGGTTACAAGCGATCATCGGATATGGTATAACTAGATGCAACTGGTTTGCAAGAAGATCCTCTGCCCGGGAAATAACGGTGTACGACTATTTACATCTAGGGTTTAGGGTTGTCACATAAAAAAATAATTAAAAATGTAAAAAAAATGTTCGATTACAAAACTAGATACATAGCTGGTATTTTATTATGATATCGCATTAATAATATAGTGTGATTTTTATATATCTTTTGGTTCCAATTAGAATCGGACGAGATAAAAATAAGATAGTACCTAGTTTGAAACTAACTAGTCAACTAATAAGAAAGCTGAAAGTTAACCATTAAAATTTAAATGGTACATTTTAAACAAATTATCAATGATTTGGAAATCATTGCTATTATATTGCATTCGGATGATTCCTTCATTCATAGTCCAGTTGTCTTATAATTAATTTGGATTTTTAAGAACACACCACAAAACACTACACATAACACTCGTAGAGTTTTCTTTGTTAAAAATAGTAAAAAGGTAAAAAAAGCACTCAGTTTAGATAATTCTAAGTGTTGCCAGCCCTATGTTAATAATTTACGACCGTGAACACATTTTACCGTGTGATTGAATATGGACTCTCTCACGTTTTAGTTCGAATCGTGATTTTTGCACAGAAATTATATTTTAATACTGCGTTTAGGAATAAAAAATTATCTGTACCCAAATGGAATGATCATACAGGCTTGGAAGTTTTTTTACCATAATATGTCGAAAGATTCAGGTAGATTACGTGAGGAAAAGAGTTTTCTTTAAACCAGAACTAAAATAGGTAATATTTTTTTAATTATTTTAGTTCGTAGTTTGTATTTCAATATCGAATAATAAGTAAGTATGTGTAAAATATATAATAAATAGGTGATCTTTGTGAAGCCCGAATCATGATATTTTAACGATCATTGAACATACTAACTAATAACTAAAAGGAATTCGTACGTTCAACAAAAAGCTACGAGATAAAGCTTTGTCCACACAAGGGCTATCTTCATACCCATTTGAGCTGAAATCAATGTAGCACAAAAAATGATAGAGCACATACAGGATATTACTTTTAAAATATAATAATTAGTTTTGATTCTCTTTTATAGACATTTAATTTAAGAATGCATGAAACTCTAAAGCTATACAAATTACGAGATAATGTTATACATATTTACTTTTCAGAATATTACTTAAAACATTATTTTATCGAACTCTACAACCTTTTCCAATGGCAATTTTTGTTAAATAAATTAGGAGAAAAAGCAACAATCACGCTGTTTTTCTTGAAAGTTAAGTTATAGTTAAGTACTTTTAGCATTTTATATTTATTTATTTACTCTTAAATAAAACTATACATAGAAAACTTATTGCTAATATAAGTATACAAAACAAAAAACAGTATAGTTTATTAGGCCGCCTTATTACTTAGAAGTGATCTCTTCCAGGCAACCTGGGCAAAAGGTAATAAGCTTACTAAAATGACAATGGTATCGATATAGTATCTACCTGTGATGACTCTAGCTTGACTCCTTTAAAACTTCCATTCCATACAACAAAAAGGTTTCTCTGGCCAAAATTCATTTTATAATAAAATTGTAATATTAAACGTTAATAAGCTAGTCTTAAGTTCAATGGCAGCGGTTACATAACAAGCATGTTCTTACTTCCGGCGTGCCGGTCAACAAACTTAATTGTTTATAATATTATATTTTATAGTTTGACAAGACCCATGGGTTAAACTAAAAAACCGGAAACTAACCTTCAAATAATATTATAGTCAGTGACGAAAAAATAGTTAAACGCATATCAGTCATTAGTAGTAGCCTGTAGCACACACTAATAATAATATACTACGTATACAAGTAGTAGTGTATGATTTAACAAGCTTTTGCCTCAAATTGGCATTAAGGAAAAAATAGTAATTAAATATATTTGTTTGTAACTAAGCTTTTAACCTAGATATACATAACCTTAATATAAAAGTCATATAATTGCATAAGCTGTATAAAATAATTCCTATATCAAAGACTCTACATGACCGTTTAGCTTTTTTCTCTGCTCATTTTCTCACACCCTTTATTTCGTGGCTTATAGCAACACATGTAGAATTATAGCGAGCAAGCAAAAATCTAGGTTCATGCGCAATATGCACTTTTAATATTCATAAGCTCTATTTTTCCATTGATTGATGTTACGGTATCAATAAACATTTGTAATTACAAGTTACAAGTACAAAAACCGGTAAAAAGCGACGCATACATTAGAAGCGATGCATCAATAATTAGTGCGCATCCTTCAACCCAACAATGGTTAAAAAATGTTCACAACCCGCATCTCATTTCGCCTCACATTGTACTCGTACCTAAATAGGTACTTAACAAAACGCATACAAATGAAACACTTAACACACGCACGCTAACTTACCTGTTCACTTTAAACAGAAGTCCCACTGGGGTCATCGCAGTTTGTTCGAAAAATTCTATCTTCACCACACTAAATTCCAAAAATATGGAACGCACTATATGTCTCTTGTTCCAAAATTGAGACTGTCTCCAATTGGTCCAAAATGGAACACTATGTTTCCAATTTGAATGTCAAAATGGAACGCACTAAACGGTTGAATTGGAAATTCGATTTTCGATAATTCGAATTGAATAATTCGTTATATTAAAATTCGAAATTGAAATGAATCGATTATTTGAGAGATGTCAGTTGATCGATAGCGCGTGTTGGCCGGGCGACGGTCGCGAGAGTTCTGTGGTAAGGTAACAAACAATGGCAGTGTTTGAGCAATTACTTCGATGTGACAACAGGGAACAGGTGCTACTGAACCCCGCATTGTTCATTCATGGCGTTATGATATCTTCACTTGATCTTTCGGGGAATAGATTAAGCAAAAACATATGGCTACGAATATTTTTAATTGGAATTAAGGTTTTATTTTTATGGAATTTGTTTGTTTTTTATTCTGAGTAATCCTTGAATTTATGGAAAACTTGGAGGAAGAACGACAAATCACAAACGGCAAGAAAAAGGCTTTGCTAGTAGCTATAATTTCTTAGAGCAGCCAGTGTAAAAACAAAAAAGCTCTTATCTCAATCACTTATCACCTAATACATTATAATAATTGCAATTTTATCTCTACATCTAATAAAATAAGATACATTACCTATTTATTACATTATTTATTCATTTATACATTACATTATTCTATTAATTGATAATTATATGTTAAAACTTGCTTTTGTACAAAATTATAAGACTTAGGATGCTAATAATAGATCTTCTCTACGTGTATTTGTAAATTTCCTTCACCAGTACAAACCTACTTTATTTTTGAGCGGTATTTGATATTTTTTATGATATTTCCTAATATAAGTCAAGGCAAAAAGAGTGAACTCAATCATTAACCTGCTGCTGCTGGTGGGCCAGCTAAAGTTTAATCTTTTTTTTAACAAGGGTTCGGATTGTATACGTAGTATATTATTATTAGTCTGTGGTTCGGATACTAAATTATGCACCGCTCCTTCATGCGTCTGTAGAGCCTGCCAAAATTTTAACCTTTTAAATGGTATTAATTAACAAAGTGAGTGCAGCGGACAGGCAAGAGGCCCTTCTTATTGTTATTTTTATTACGTAGGAACCTTACTTCCGCCACTCGTCCACAGGATGTGGTATCTCACCAATATCTTAATAATATGGCATATTCTTTAATGCCATATAAATAAGACATTTTATCGCAAAGCAAAGTATAAAAAACTACTATCGCAAAGTTACTAAAGTTCATCATTTGAGAATAAGACTTAATTAATGGTAATAAGGTATTGATTGTATTACATCTTGCATTGTGGTTGCCGACTTGTCGCCAAGTGGTATATTGTTTCCGCTAAAGTAATTGGAGGATAAAACAATAGCGCCATATGCCTATATTTGATACAAATTAAATTCATAGGTATGTATTACAATTGTATGCTAAATTCATCGGGCTTAGGACAAGTTTCAAAGCAAAATAGCAGTTAAGAACATGTAACAAGACGAGATAGAACAAATGTTAGTAATAAATAAAAAAAATTGAAAACTTATTCTATCTTTAAATGTTGAGTAACAAAACTGTTTTCATCTGATATTTTAAAAACATTTATTCAATTTACTATTGTTGTTTTATACATAAGTCTTGCACACAGTGGCTTTGGACGGTATCTACTGCACAGTGAAACGAGTGGGATATCAAAAACCATAAAAACTACACCGAGCTTTCATTATCAAAAAGCTTATGCGTTACGAACGTTTCACTACTGAAGCATACGTAAACATCAGGGAAAAACTATTTGCAGCATTTAATTCTTTAGAAAACATACTACAACAATTGCAACTCAAAATTGTTATCCTCGAAAAGTTGCAGCGAACTTGCAAAAACGTAAAGCACTAATAAATCAACCGCATTACTGTATTTAATATATGGGGGCTGTTAACTTGTACAATCCTCCATAACACAGGCTAAATGACCGTTCAATCACTCAGAATCCTGACTCTTGAGGCCACCTGTCCCTACTTCACAGCATTTTTACGCCAGTCTAACTCGTCCCACTATTTATAGGCAAAAATTCATTAAAACTGCCCTTATGGGTATCGAGGAATGTCAATTGCATATTGTTGAAATGATTAAAAATGCTTGCTACTTCTTGTGCTTTGTGTCTCGTATTAATGAATCAACAAAAGATTTTTAATGAACAATTATTGCAAAAGGTATCTCGTTTATGACGTTTTGGATAAATCCTTGTTGGGGTTAATGGCCCATTCCAAGTTAAATATATGTTTTAATTTATTTTTGTTAGTAGTAAGTGCTCTACTATAAACACATCCAAAATTTCATCACCAAAAAAGCAAAAAATAAAAATACTACAAATGAGCCTATCTTATTATTTACGAATCCCGCTTTCCTATACCTACTTCACTTTCAATGTAGAGCACATGGAATATTGCGTATTTTCATACCTGAATATATGAATTTCAATTGAAAACTTTTTACAATAACATCTAGCATGGTCTATTCTCATATCGATTACTAGTGGTTGCCCCGGCTTCGCCCGTGGTACCTACATGTTTAAACTATCCTATCTCTCAAGTTGGATCGAACTGCACATGGTATGCGAATTTTATTATAATCGGTTAAGTTGTTTATGA
The DNA here is from genome assembly GCF_061535395.1 of Colias eurytheme. Lineage (NCBI taxonomy): Eukaryota > Metazoa > Arthropoda > Insecta > Lepidoptera > Pieridae > Colias > Colias eurytheme. The sequence goes on along the minus strand of NC_142988.1, from coordinate 11,983,107 downwards.
GTCCATTGAGGAGAAACATTGTGACACGAGATTTATATATACATATTAAGATATATTATATAATTATATTATATTAAACTTATTATCTTGTAAACTTATTTATCCATTTGGTCAACCAAAGCCCTAATTAAAGAACATCAATAGGTAATCATTACCACCCAATCTGCAAAGAAAGTGATACAGCTAAAATTCGCTGTTCTATGTTTATTTTTTCCACCGCCCCGTTACTGGGTGATTGTCCTCTGTTTGTTATCGTTGGTACGCGGGTTCGATTCCTGTTTGCATTCCATTTACGCTCGTAAACTTGGAACAATGGCGCTGTTGAACTAAACGCAATCAAGTATTTCCTCAATTTTATGTACAAAATTCTATTGTCTTAATAAATAAATCTTACCGATTTTATTGCGGTTCAAGTGTCGGTTAATGTCTGAATAATTTTATTTACGACACGTCCAGTTCCTTGAATTAATGGTTCGACTTGTAGTCTCTGGATATTTGATTGAACTGTATATGTTATGTCGTTCTGTTTTATTCTGTTAGTGCTTTTCCACCAATAATGTGCAAGGAAATCGCGAGGATGTCTATCTGTGTTGTGAAAATGTGAGGGGTTTCCACCAGAGCTGTGCTGAGCCAGGCCAGGTAAATGAAGCGATACTATTGGTTCTTTAAAATACATTCCTCGCTACACATCCTCGCACATCTCTGGTGGAAACGCAGCCTTAGTATTGCAAATATGTCAAAACTCAAAACAGTAAAATATTGATATTTGAAACCCGGTAAAAGAAGACAACTCATTTTATCTTCAAACTAGCGTGCTCCGCGGTTTCACCCGCATTGCTCCGCTCCTGTTGGTCTTAGCGTGATGATATATAGCCTATAGCCTTCCTCGATAAATGGGCTATCTAACACCGAAAGAATTTTTCAAATCGGACCAAGATTACCGCGTACAAACAAACAAACTCTCAGCTCTCAGCTTTATAATATTAGTATGGATACACTTATCTACTAGCAAAATCAACTTCTAGAAAAGTCAAGAACCTTTCATAAAAATGCATTTTACTACAAACTCATTTACAATCTTATCACGATCTATATACCGTGTTAGCATAGTCTTTGACCTCCGCATGTGCAATGTAGGCATTTTTTCATACAGTTCGAAACACGGGCAAACAATAGCATAGTGCTATTTCTCACAATCTTGTCACAATGTTCATCACAGTTAGTAACGGTACTGATTAACAAGCGATGATGATAGTCAGCCAATTTTAACTGAGTACAGAGTATGTACTAGTGTTTGATATACCCTTATGCGAAAATTACGAAGGTGTTAATGATAATTTTCAGTGAAATTAGCTAAATGAAGTTGGCGCTAAACTTGCTCTTCGATTTTAAGAACTATTATTCCGTGTTTGTTTATGGAAACGTGGTCCGTGAGCTGAGACATAACAAAACACATACACAAACGCGAACAATATTTATTCAAAAATATATTTAAAATAACACTTTTTGGTCATCTTAATACCTACATATTTTACCACTGGCACAACCACCCGTACCGAAATCAGTTACTATGTATAAAGAAGAGCGCAAGAAACTTTATCCATCTTTTTTCTAGACCCCTTTACTTGATAAAACTAATTAAACCACGAATTTTACGTGCCGTCAAGATTAATGAAATAAATCAGTCTGATCCCAGTTTTGACATTTAAATGTACAAAGATAAAAATCCACGGATCGTCCGAGCAAAGGAACCGCTCTTGATAACCGGATATCCGCTATGATTCCAGGTATCGTTTAGACGATTTATAACAGTAATTATACACAATTATACAGGACATTTTAATTGTAATGGCTACTGAGGAGAATAAATTGTATGGATTCCAAACCTGAAATTACATTTGGGTACTTAATACATTTTGGAGATGATCGTGCTTTGATCAGCCATTTTTTTGTTTTAAATAAACAATATTGTGATAAATAGCATGTGTATGGTATCACTCGTATTACTAAGCATTTAAATAATGAATTATAAAGAACATATTCAACTAAAATTAACGCAAAAAGTTACTTACATTTTTGTAATCTTTCTAAAAAGTTCAAAATCTATAGCATTTCCGCTGCTATGTTCTCTCCATATTAAAACGTACCTATATAACGCAATAATTTGAACGTAAAGAAGGGCATTATAACTGCATAGCTTGGGAAAACTAACTACAGTATATGAAGCCTATGTTTTGTGTCGTCCGTCCATATTATAGGCTCATATCATTTGCATATGTACCTAGTAATTACATGAAGTAGTTTGTTGCTAATATTTGTCCTACAATTTGTTTGCTAACAGAGCGTAACTTTCACATGATATTTCTGGATATATTTTAGTTAATATTACTTCTAAAATACAGATTGGACTAATTAAAAAATATTATGAAAATGTTTACTGTTTAGTATTATTGAGATATTATTTTGTATTATTTAGTTCATTTCAAGTTTTATTTTAGAAAGTAACCAGATTAGAAATTTGTAAGTAACTAAGTTTCGTTTAAATGTGGAAATGCGAAGAATATGCGTAAGTTATAATCTCCTACAATAATCTACTATTAATATTTCGTAAAATAATGAGCATAAATTTTTTTAACACCTCTTCAAGGAAAACACCGACAAATTCGCATCTTTAACACCTGCCGCCAAGTTTTCATGCATCTTTTCGAAAATTCCTTTAACAATTCTTTACACAAAGAAACGTGGGAATTAATTTCCACACAAAGAACGTCAGATAATACCTACGCGGCTAAGTGCAAATTATGGAAAATTATAAGCGTGTCATGATAAATTACAATATTGTTAAGTGAATATATTTCTTTTAGTTTGAACGAAATATAGAGCCATTATGAATGTGCTTTTATTTAAAATTTAGAGCTTCGTGTAAAGAAAAGTTTATTCTTATAAGTATTTCTCGTGACGTTCTTTTTTTCTGTGACGAAAATATAATAAAATATCTATTTTTGGTGTATTTTAAATGAAGATTTCAGTCTTATAATAAGCGGTTGGAAAGATGAAATACAGTTTTTGCTTGTTATATTTTTATTAACATCTCTGCTACTTATACTTTCATTAGAAATTAAAACCTTTTCCATTTGTTTGTGGCGTTTCATTTCTTTTGCAAATATTCCCATACTTTTCACATTGTGTTATAATTTCACTTCGCTAATGCTGTCCCATTGATTTCTTCAACATCATTGATACATCGAGATTCTAGGTAATTGTTTAATTTATCCGTAGAACTCACTTCAGACGAAGCCCGCATGCAAGAAAATGTTTGTTCCCTCAATTTAAAAGTTTTAGTATTTTTGAAGATTAAATTCTTTAGGCGCGTTGAGAGAAAAATTTTAAATTCGCGTAATGGAAATACTGTCACGTCATGGGGTAAGGCAATGATTTTGGTATCTTTGAATCTTGCCAAAGAAGTTTCACTTCTGACACGTGTGCTCGGCACGCACGCTCTTTTTTAATTTATTATGTGGTTCGTCTGTTAGTAACTGGTAAGCGACAGCCACTGCTCATAGACCTTTAAAATGACCTCCCAAATGGATTACCAACTTTATAGGATCAAGGATACAGAAGGCAGTAGGATAATTGATAGGAGGAATAAAGAAATGAACATTATAATTTCCTTTAAAATATTTCCTACTCATATTCTGAGTCGTGAATAAAATATACTATCGATTTATACTGAATTTATGAATATAGGTACTCAAAAGCTTAACACGACTCAAAACTTTAATGAACATAACATAAAAAATTAGACCCTAAGGAAGTTTTAACCCAAAAGGTGTAAACCAACTCAAAAATGTAAACTCATTCTACATAATACAATGTATTAGAAACAGTATACATATACGTATTACCATAAAAGTCATGTGTATTTTGTTTGCTCGCGCATACCACAGAGCTAGCGAAGCGCGACACTTTGTCTACTTAATTATTTAAGATTATATCTTTCGAAGAAATAATAAATGAGCGGCCTTGTTTGAACTTGAATAATTATACATATTTAAAAGACAATATATGTATAACGATAATTTTATCTTTAAATAAAAAAGTGTTTTTTGTGAATGTTGCGGTGGATAGTTATTTTATGCGTGTTATGTTTTAATACAGCACATATTTTAAAGTATGATTATTATGAAAAATATACAATACCTAGGTTAATCTCTACCTAACTATAACGTGACATTATAGTTTTTAGGCATCTGCACCAAAACAGATTTCCAACTGTGCGAGAAAAATTTGTTTTTGAGTGTGTTGAAATTAATTATTTTTGCAATACTAGAGCTTTTTAAAATGCTTTTCAGTTTAAGATGTATCCATAAGGACATTTACCCTGGATATCTACCGTTATCACAAATAATATGGATTCCAATTTATGATAGAATTAGAGTCCAAATGAGGCTTTTTTTATTAGGGAATCACTTTTAAAAATAAGTAACATTAAAATGTTAGCCATATAAGCCTCGCTAGCACTTAAAATTTTCCCACAATTCGGCTTAACACTAACAAAATTGCGGTCACATTATAAAAAAGCTGTCATAAATTAAAACAAACGAACAAAGACATTAAATATGCGATACAGGTTACTTTAAAAGGGCAGCTGAGACCGTTGTACCGAAGTGTAGGCGCTTCTTTTGGTCGGACGATCAAATTGAATCGATTTAATGAAATATTTGTATATATTGTATGCCAATTAACATATATACGAGTCGATATTAATCCTAAGTTGTTAATGTGCCACTTTTGTGTAAGTTCAACAACCTTATTGGTGTTTAATGCTGGATTCATAAAAGTAATTAAGGCAAAGAACGGTACGTTTACTTTTGTGCATTTGGTACAAACATAAAATTTAATTAATGTTTATTATCAAATAGGCACAATCGACTCTATACGCACAATTACTAAGATACAAGCTTTTCGTGCATATATAATTTATACCTTAATACAGAAGAGGAATGCAGTTAAAACTGGCTAAAATTAGTAGAGGTAAGTTAACGAGAAAACATAATATGACATCTAATTAGATATAAATAGGTAAATAATGTTTAACCGCGACTCTACTTCGTCTGTCATAATCAATCTTATCTATATTAGAGTTAGTTTATTTATTACTTATTCTTTAAAAAACAACGTGTAACAAACAACAATTACTGTTGAAAGATCATATATTCCAATCTTATTCCAATAGAATCCATAATGTAATTAGCGAGCTATTTTTTAAGTAGTAATACAATTAGATGCAATAAATACAGTAGCGTATCGCGTGAAATAAATGATTGGAAAATTCGTTGTAACATTTCTCATTACTCTATAGTTGGACCAATGATGAACGCTTACAATGTATTGGTTGTGCATCAATTCTTCTACGACGATATGCACTTATTTTTTTTCAAATCCACAGATTAAATTTTACCGCGCGCTTGCGTGTTTCTGAAAATTTTGCATACCGACGAACATGATCGTGAGCGTTGGTCTCGTTTCCGTGATGTTTTCTGCGTCAATTAGATTTATGAAGAAAATACGGATTTTACAAAGTAAAATTCCTATGAAGAGCTATCTAATACGAAGTAAAGGTTAATTAATTTTCTCAGCATTTTTATACTGTATGAAAAAAGGTTACTTTTTAAAATGGTGGCTTCTTAATTCGTTTATTTTATTACCTTACCTTACCTTTATGCTGTGCGCCCGATGTTTCTTCTGTCAAAAGTTACCCTCTGTCCCATAGGACTGAGGTGATGTAATTCTCCACATTGTATTTGGTAGTGTTATAAAAGCAACATTAATTAATAAACACAAATACAGTTAAAAATCTGTTAATATGCAAGACGTGAATCATCCAATTTAATAACGTATTTTGATTAATATCCCTTTGTTCTGTCAACAAGTGAGATGTTTTATTTTGTTTTTTAAATATTTTTATTATTATGGTCACTTTTGGGTTTATTTACGAATGAAACTGCATTTTGCTACAAAATATATACCCAGTATAGTATTACAGAATTATATTGTGATAATAACTATTAAGTCACAGATTTGAAAGTATCGTTATATTTATGTATTCAATACAAAACAGTTGAATCGATAAAGATATAATGATAATAATTGATCATATTTATCGACCATTTAGTCGTTAGTAACAAGAGGTAATAGGTACAAATACCTAATAAAAGCGTTTCAAACAAGGAGCCATAATTATTATTGTGCACTTGAAAATGTAGGTATAAGAGGAACTAGTTAAGGTTCATTAGTCATATCCTGTACTTGCACGCAAATCTTAATACGTACCATATTTTTGAATATAGATATTTATAAAATCAATAATATCCCATCCAACTGACGCGGACGTGATTCTTTTTGTGTTTGATAGGTAATTATTTGCCTCGTCAGTACTGTGGTCAGTACGGACGTTCAGTTGTTGTAGTAAAGTTTAATAATTACCATTTAAATGCCTTGATTATTCATCAACATTAGAGCTCCCAGTTCCCTATAATAATTTTTGCTAAATATATTTTTATTACAAGGAAACAATTAAATATTTTTTAATTTTAAAAATGTCTCTACCACACGCTCTACAACCCTAAATGTCGTCACAACCAATCACCAGTCGTTCCTGTCAACATCACTATCGATATCTCGTGACAACATACAGACACTCATTGATGTAAAGATGTATGTTATTTTCAATGTTTTGAATGTTTCTCTACTTTTAGCCGAGTACAAATATACTCAAATATACTGAAGTTAGGATATTTTAAATCTAAATTAAATGTAAAAATATGGTATGAGAAAGTTGTTTTGAAAATTAGTGGGTAGGTATTATTAATAACTAGCTTTGCCCCGCGGTTTTACCCGCAGTGCTGCACTCCTGTTGGTCTTAGCGTGACGATACTATAACCTCGATAAAATATGGGCTATCTAACACCGAAAGAACTTTTCAAATCGGACCAGTACCTTATTCCTGAGATTAGCGCGTTCAAACAAACAAACTCTTCAGCTTTATAATACATATTAGTATAGATTAAGATCTTCTCACATCATTTTTTTCCTGCCATAAAGTGATAATCAGTATAGACAGTATCTTACACCCAGTATGAAAAATATCAACAAAAACAACTCAATCTCATTACAAGGCTCATCGCCTCTTCAGTAACGATCATGAAAATATTTTTACATAATTTCTAAATTAAATCTTAATTACTTCCCAGTAATGACTTGTTAATTTCACACTTCATTTGCTTAAAAACAACTAACTCATCAGCGTGGATAATGAAAATATCCCCTGGTTTCTAAATTGAAAGTTCCTAAATTACCTAAGTCGGTAGTGAAAGTAATTAAAATCAGTGTTTATGATTATTAACGCTATTTTAAGGGAACATTATATACTTTTTTAATATTTAGTATTTTAGCCTATCGCTTAGGCTTTTTTGTTTACTTCAGTCTGACTAAGAACGGGTTTGGTAGCAGGATTCTTTCGAAGACTTAAAAAAATCTAAAATCAATCGGTTTTTATTGGTGTGTGTGTGTTTATGCATTTTATTGTAGTTTTTGTCCAAAAACTTACGCTGAAATCTAAGAAAATTAGCTTGAAATATGCTTGAAATGAATTAATTTCTTATAACATTGTTCTCATTGAACATTGTCTATTCTTCTTATACAGTAGCACCTCGTTAAGTCGAACCTCGATAAGTCAAAAACCTCCAAATCTCGAAAAAATGTCTTGTTCCCTTCCCTTCAAACCCGAAAACCTCCGTAACTTGAAATCTTGGCCCTCTGTTAGTCGAAATAATCACCGAGTCCCTCCAAGCCATTTTGGTACATATTTTCACTCTATAACTCGAAAAATTAAATTTGACCTCTGTATCTCGAACATGGCAACATTTTATTTTACAATCTTTATAACTTGATCATTTGGACTTTAACAACTTGCCGACAGTGCAGTACACTATAATTGTTTCTTAGAAAACATTTTAGGAGTATACGATAATAAATTTATGACTCACGTAAACACGTGTTTGCATTAAGTAGGCATCTGATGACGAAATTATCGATTCAGTAGCTCAGAAAACCGATACTAATGATTGATAGATGACATAGAAGACGTGAATAGTACATGCGCTCCATGCGTTTCCATCAAAGAGGCAAGAACTGCATTGAATACCTTACGAAATTTTATAGAGCAAACCAGTATCTCTGAAGAAGAAGAATTTTCTGTTCTTTATAGATCAGACAATGCTAGAGAACAACCAAATTATCTAAAGCAAAAAAAATACTGACTTTTTTAATGCCATATTTTTTATTTTAAAATGATTTGAAATAATGTTGATTTATAATAAATAAAAACATGTTTGTCACCTCTGCAAGTTGAATTTTAATGTACTTTACCTCTCTAACTCAAAATTTATAAGAATAAACATCAAACTCTTTATGTCGAATCAAAATCCGCCTAAGTCGAAATCCTCCATAAGTTGAAAACTCTATAACTCGAATTTTTTGGCGTCTCCCTTGATATTCGACTTATAGAGGTGCTACTGTATATAAAAATGAATCGCAAAATGTGTTGGTAAGCGCATAACTCGAAAACGGCTGAACCGATTTCGATAATTCTTTTTTTATTATATTCCTTGAAGTACGAGGATGGTTTTTATGTAGAGAAAACGTAAACATGTACCACGGGCGAAGCCGGGGCGGACCGCTAGTAATTAATAAAATCATATCATACAATTTCAACATGTTGAAACACAGCAATTATCACTTTTGTTTTCATCGTTTATAATGGTTTATATCAAGAAACATTGCGTATAAATCAAACTAGGTATATTTTTTTGTCGATTACTCTGACAGTAATGATCCATTCAACACTACATCAAGATATATTATCTGTAGACACGCGAAAAGACAAATTATTACAGATTGCAGATTATATGAGATATACTTGAGATATATATGTAATGGAGAGCAATATTGCACTTATTAGGGAAGATTGAGAAACTCATATTTTACAGAGATAAAATTATATAGACAAGTTCATGTTGTTTAACTTTTACGAGTTTGAATATTGACAGAAATTTCCGTATTATAAAATCTATAAACTAAAAAGGTAACGAAAACGAAAGAAGGCGAATCTTTTTCATTATTATAATTTGAATGTGATGAGATTAGGAAATAGTTTTGATCTTAGTTAATGTGTAAGAAAAAATCAATTAAAATAAATAATAAATCACTTTTTTTTAAAGAAGAATGCAAAGCAAGGTATTTCAAAATTCACCACTACGTACAGACTGAAAGATGTTGCTAAAATAATAAGATAGATGGTGCTTAAAATTTAATTTGAGTATATAAAATAAAAATTTGTATGTGAGAAGTATATTGTCGTCTGCTTCCAAAAAAGGGAAGCAATAGAGCTTCAATTGAATTCATGTTACATACATACAGATAATAAGCTCATAACTAGGGTTGTCAAAATATTGTATTTAGTCTAAAATAAGTATTATTATTTTCACGACGACATGTGACATCTGACAACCCGCACTTGTCCAAAGGCCTGTGTCCCAGCAGTGGGAGCGTATATATGGGCTGATCGTGATGAAGTATTACGATGATTTGATTAGCAAAGATTATACTAGATATGTATCTTTAGAATCTGTTGCTTTTTTCAATAGAGTAGCATTTCGAAGAAAAGATCTTAGTTGATATATTCCGTAAACGGTAAAACGTTCAATGTCATCCAAAATCAAATCTGCTCCTGGCATTCCGAAAACATTTAAAATGTTACTTATCAATAAATTACTAAATATCTCAACTTTTTTTATCATTTTTGAAGCAGTATCACATTCCAAAACATTACCAACTAACAGATCAATTTATACATGACCAAACACAGTTGTACAGGTGTTCTAGGAATATAGTAAAACCGGTTATTGGCAGCCCTATCGGTAAGCACGTAGTGGCATTTTACTTCCTTACCGGGACCATCCGGGACACAGGAAGCGACGGAAAGCTCTGGCTGGTTTTAACAAACACTGGTATACAATATACAGTTATAGAATGTGTAACGTGATGGTATTTTGTGGCTTCCGAATCGTGTGCTTTGGGTTCTGTATTTTTGCAAAAGATGTAGGTACTTATAAATATATTAATATCATCTAAAATCCAAAAGAATTAAAAGAGTAACGATGATAAGCTTGCATTCAAGTTTCAACACCATTAATCTTCATCGTACACAAATTTTCACAACCATGTGGACGAAGTCACGGGCTACATCTACATATAGTAATTAGTTAATAGTTACCTAAGTATACAAAAGAATGTCATGTTAGACTCACCACTTACGAACTCACATTCAAGAACAGCTGAACGCACTTCAATGATTTATGATTTGAATTTTTCCCCACTTGGATCATGATAATATTTTTTTCCAACTTTCCGAATTAATGTATAATTTGTAACTTATCGAAAAACTCCACCTACTTTAAACTTTATCTGATATATGAATAAGCAATAATTGAAGCGTATGACAATTTTTATAAATTCTACATTATCTGGAAATCATTACCTATATCAATGTAAACCCCACAGGACATCACACACACAGTACAGATCCTACATGTCGTTAACAGATCTATAAAAATATCCCCAATACATAATTTTATGTGATTTTAACGGCGCACACAGGGCGCTCCCTCACAAGCTGAGTCCGGAAGAACGCAACACATGTCGGGGGCAATAATTAGTGTAATTATACGGTTTTATGCCCGTTTTACAGTTTTCATGATACTCCGCACGATACGATTTATGGAATTTTAAAATGAACGTAAAATCTTCCGCAGTTCGCGCCCGTGTAATCTTAAATCTTTTTTAATTTTCCGTGTCATTTGGTGGTTAAATTTTGTCGTGTGCTGTTTTTAAATCATAATTTTTAATTTATAAAAAATATATGACATGTTTTAATTTCAAACTGATACGTACATAAAAAAATAGTAATATGTTGACGTTTTAACAAATGCTCACAAATGCTATCAGATATTTTTATTCAGTACAGAATTGTTTCATATTCATATTGTGAGTACTATCAAAAAAATAAAACAAAGGGACTAAGAAAATTCTATTTGAAATAACTTAAATTTTTACTTAATTACCTGCTCAATGACACGTAGATAGGTAGAGTCGCCATATCTGGAAATCTGAAATAAACGTTAATTTCATATCAAATTGTGACATAACAATGGATACGTAGGTTTTATTTTAATATAAATAAACCCAGGATTTAAAATACACGATATATATTATCGAGGAATTTAAATATCTAAGAAACAGTGATAAGGAAAAGCGTCAAAACATACCTACAAAATAAATTTACTGCTGCTATTCTAAATAAAAAGTCCATATCTATCACCGGATGCTTTGTTATACAACGATTAGTTATGCGAGAGACAATTGACCAAAGTTTAAACTTAGACTTTTTACAGCAAAAGTACAGCTATCAGAAATACAATGACATTTTTCGATAACTAAAGTGATTATAGGTACTATTTGTATATTAAAGAACATAACATGTATTAGATCAATGTATTTTTTTTAAAATGACTCGAAAAAATATTTTGAAGTAATTTTTATTCCGGAATTTATCATTATATGATTTGAACATCATTTGTTCTTATTATTTAAAACGATACATAACGGTAAATTAGTGCAATAGTAGACTTTCACAAAAAACAAAACTAGCGTTTAGCTACTATGTATTATGTATTCTGTGACAAAACACGAATTCCATACCCTAGTTTAAAAAGATTGGAAAATTTAAAATGTCACGACATTTAAAAGCACTCAAAAGACATTTATATAGGGTGTGAAAAGGGAGGGTCTGGGAGGATCAGTATTCTTCCCAAGGGGATACGAAATCAATTGAATCCCTAACAAATTGTTCGCTCTGTTTAATTTGGACGCACCCTGTGTGACTCATATATTTTTAGCTTTGCACAAGGTCAATTACGATAATGGAAACGGTTCCAACCCCATGTTTATCTAGACTCAAAACACAAACTTAGAAAACATTTTTAAAATATTAATATGTATTCAGTCAAAGTCTTCCTACAAAATATTTAGTTAACTATTAGTTTTATAAACTTAATGGATTAAAAAAGTCTCTACTTTATTACAAGAAAGGTCATTAATTTCCATCTTAAAAAGTACCTATCATTAATCAAACTTATTTTATAAATGTATACATTGGATACGCGTGTTTATCTACTTCATATTCTATTGTAATGTACAACAAAAAAGTAACTATGTAATTAACTTTCAGAAGCTGGAGGAAAATAACAGAATCTCCATTCATTTTTAATAATAATAAGTTAGTGACTTACAATATATTATGTTAAATTAAATTGGAAAATAACACGAAAGGAGCAGTAATATTTTAAACATAATTAATATAACTCACATTCAATTTCGATATCAAACGTCATTCACTACACTTCATTCATGAACCACAGTCCACAGTTAAAAAAAAGGTTAAATGTCAATTTTCCCGCGGTTTTTTGACATTGAAATGTCGAAGCGCGAAACATTGGTATTCGAATTACGTCACACGCGCGCGCGTCTCGTCTCCCATATCCCTGGACAAATGCGGCTGCGCTATGCGTCTATTTTTATGGAACTTTGCATGGGGTAATTTGGGGTAACAAGTGAATTATCCGATCCGCGCATGCGTGGTGGTCCCGCTTGTAAGTACGCAAATAAGCGGGTGTCTTGTCTTGAAATATCTGTATTGCGTGGGGTAGAGAAATTGAGAAAGTCGTCCATTGTTGCACTTTGTGTTATTTTAAACCAATGCAATATACATGTTCGATAAATATAGTTACATAGCGTAGAAAGGTTCGTGCTTTTTATGCAAAAGCTCAGTTTTAAATATCTTTGATTATTTTCACAATGCGTATTTACACACTAATAATGAATTTGGAAACAACAATATGAATTAAGTTATCAAATACTATTTTAATTTAAAAACATTTATTAGGTAGTCTTCCAGCTTCTTTTTACATAATAGATAAAGCACAATGAACTCCATAAACTATCATCAAAAACACAAACAATAAAAGAAATAAAAACTAAACCATAATAATATATGCCACCATTAATATTCAAACAACGCCAGGTGATGTCTTTAGGCAACACCAGCCGCTCACCAGGGCTGGTCGCGCTCCGCTAAGCATGTATCCTGTGGTCGGTGTTGGGATTTTTCGATAAAAACCTTTAAGGTTAATGCCACGTATAATGGTAATGTACCTATTTATCGTAACACTAGTTTTATTTAAAATTTGTAGAGGGTTAAGTTAGTTTAGCCAAACCATATACGTTCCATATGTTCGATATAAGCTTTCATGACTAAATACATACTTATTTATCGTAGAGCAATTACTGAACGAAGTTCCATGCATATTATATCTTTGGGTTTAACACATTTAATTATAATTAAAATTAAATTTTATAATACGGTGTGTAATTTTTTACGGAAGATATCCTACTCTATAATTTTCATATTCTTTGCAAAATTACTTCCTGCTGATTTTATACATGTTTACACATGACAATTGAGTATTGACTGTATCGTTATATCGTACAATCCCAAAAAAAAAACAAATCTACCTAATCGAAGAGCAAGGTAGAGTAAAGACATTATACCTATTATTATGCATATTAAATGTACCCTTCACTCTACTACACACTTTTAATATTCTGAATCCATAGCCTATCCTTAAAAAAAAAGTAAAATGTCATTTTTCCCGCGATTTCTAACTACTAAGTACTAAGTGTGATGGGTTGTCTCTTCATAGAGCAATATACTGCTTTACGAGGTCATTACCATCACAAGTCACTTTTTCTGAAGTCGCGTGTCGTTCCCCTTATTGCACAAAGCTCATACAAACATAAATGCATCAAATTATGGTCAAAGGTAAATACCATTGACCTGGCACGCGCCAAGAAAAAGCTTTAACTTATAATAGAATAAAAACTGAATAATAGGGCTATATTAATTTTTTGTTCCGTGTTGTTGTAACATTATGGTGTAGCTTTTTGTGAATTACCGAGTCGATTACTTATGTATACGTATACATATTCAATAATAAGTGTATTTGTTTCCTATTATGAAACGTACCCTATTATTATTTGTGTACGTATTATCATGGATCCAATAAATATCTGTATTATGCATCATAAATGTTAATCCATACTAATATTATAAATGCGAAAGTAACTCTGTCTGTCTGTCTGTTACTCAATCACGCCTTAACTACTGAACCAATTTGCATACAATTTAGTATAGAGATATTTTGATACCCGAGAATATGCTACTTTTTACCCCGGGACATAGGATAGGTTTTATCCCGGAAATCCCACGGGAACGGGAACTATGCCGGTTTTTCTTTGACTGCGCAGGCGAAGCCGCGGGCGGAAAGCTAGTTATCTATAAAAGAACATGAGCAAACAAATTAAAACTCATAGATATTATACAAATAAATTTTTATTCAATTAAAATAAATACATATTACAAAACTCAACAAGAAGAAGTCTATAAATTATTCCATATGACATGCGTCAGGATTGCCTCTTGTACAATCTTTATCTTCACAGTAGCAATCTTTCGGTGGATCTGAAATTATTTATATAATTATAAATTATTCATAATCTAATTAAATGTAACTAGATACTCACTATCGAAATATGATACTATCAGGAAAAATCCGTAGAATAACCGTTTTATATCTGCAATGTTTTATCATTAGACTTATAGCAAAGACAAATATTATTTGTCCATGCTTATAGTTATTAGCTGATAGTTGTCTTCATGTTCGTATATCAAAGGCATACTAAATATATTAATTTTCATACTAATGAAAATTGACCTTATTGCTATTTTTTTCAGTATATTCGGGTTCTCAGTTCTACGTTGTCTACTATTGTCGAGCCAATTTAATAGGCAACATTTGACGTCTATCAATTTTATCTTCGAAGGGAGGTAACCTGCGTAAAAACATCGATTAAAGTGAATTAATCGATACATATTTGAAACATTTGTCAATCGAATTTATTAATTTATGATGATTTTTATTCACAAGTAATCAATGCATTCGATTCTAGATGTCAGATTTCGATTTTTATAGTAACGTCTCTGGTATTTAAAAAGAAAAAAGGTTTATTGACACAAAATTGTAATGACGTCAGTTCTTCAATTCAGAAATTGTTTATTATGTTTAGAATGGTTTATCAGTAAAATGAAATCTTAAAATGACTTGTATCGGTCATTATTATTATAAATATGTAGTCGTAATTGAAAAAAGTCAAGCAAATGTGCAGTTCTAACAAAACGAAATATCATGTTTATTCTATGTCGTCGTTACTAGGTTACGTTCTTGAATTTTGTTGAACTGTCAAATGTTGCCTATTAAAATGGCTCTACTATAATAACTAACTGGTAAATGTTTGAATGATAAATAATATGTAGTTTAAAAAAACTAAAAAAACACGCTTTTTATAGAAAACCGAACTAAAAAATAGAAAATTTTATCAAATTAGTGTATTGTCATCGGTCCTCAATAAATCTACAAAGTTTTAACGAAATCTGGCCGTTTAAAGTGGGTCAAAATCGCGCCCAAAGAAGTCGGTTACAAACATACAGGTGAAGCTAATATAAAGAGTGTAAAAATAAACTAAAATATGAATTTTGCACTACCTAATAAAGACTAAGAAATAATTACCATTTAAACGTGTAACACAACCTCCGTCGTCAGTAACTACTACATTTAATAGACAATAGACATTTAACATTTAATAGAGATTAATAGAAACTACCGTTTTACCTTCAGTCAAATCATCATTATAGTACAGCAACAAATCCGGTATATGCAGATTCTCCGGTAGCGCTAATTCATTGAAGACCTCCCTTTCATCTAGTACACCATTTTGCTCCAGGGTCTTTTCATAGTTCAGCGGTCTATTCATATACCGCCAAGTGTAGGAGAGCATGTGTGAATTGTGAGGAAGGTACCGCATCATGATCTGGTAGATTGTCTCTTCGGAGCATACTTCGAGAGTCACTGATGTACCTGAATGTCATGGAGGCTGTATTATGTTTACATGTCTCTAGTGTGAGCAGTCGCAGTGGTTCTCTGCTTGCTGTTTCGTCAGTCTTGAAATCAGACGTGTCTGTTATACATGAAGGTACGACGAAAATGACGAACGAATATACAAATTATGATAAATCTTTCGCATTGATTTCTCCTTTTCAAGTTCATACTAAGTTATTGGAAAGTTATAAAAAATTTGAAGAACTTTATTCGTTAATTATTCTCCTATTTATTCGAAAGGTCTTTGTAATTGTAAAAAATAGGTCGTCATTAATCTGTGCTTATTAAGAAATAATATTTTTATAACTACCAGTCAAAGTATTCGTAATCCTAATCGGCCGAGTCTTCGCAGTGACCTTCCCAACCACGTTACCCTCATTCAACCACCAGGGGCAGCACGGCGGCCGCCACCTGGTGGACGGCACCACCGGCTGTCTATACCCTGGACCGTGCACATGGTACGGGGTGCTCACCCCCACGATAGGGTGCGTGTAGTGTACCCAGTCATCGCCCTTGAACCAGTGGCTGACATCCTTACCCGCGTAGGCTAGAACTGTTGTTGCGAGCTGCAAGAATTAAAATAATTACAGGATTATAGCATATTATAATCAAAGGATTACATTCTTAATTTATTGAAATTTTATTCAAATACTTGTAACAACCATTACATGTGATTAGGCACCTGCTGATATAACGATACGTCGATGCCATCCTATCCTACTAATATTATAAATGCGAAAGTTTGTGAGGATGGATGTGCATGTGTAGGGGAGAGCGGGGATGAAAGTCACATTTTTAACTTTTTTTGTGTAACTTCCAAAATACGTTGTTTAGGAATGATATTTGTATACCAAAGGATAGTGTAGTTATTCTGGTACAAAAGAAATAAACGTATTTTTGTATAATATCATCAGTTGTAGAAATATTTTGTATTTTCACTCCAAAGAAAAATGTGACTTATAACCCCGGGTCAGGGATGGTTGTCACAATGCCTAGGGTAGGTAGTCACATACTAAATAACAGGCATTTTATGAATAGAAAGTCACTTTTTGGTCTTATAATTTTACGGAATAGTTTTTAATTAAGAACTCTTAACCTAATAAAACCGTAGACAGTCTTTATTTCAGTCTGAATATTAAGAATCACAATTTTGGCAAATGTAATTTAGTAGACCAGATGTGCATGTTTCGTGAGCCCAAAATATATCCTGGCATTGTACCCAAACTTCTCTAGATTTGCTTGCTGAGTATGGCGACAAACAGACTAAGCAGAAATCTTCATTCTCTTTCTCTTCTTCACTGTTGTCAGATTTCTTCTTGTTTTTATTAGATTAAGAAACCTTCTTCTCTTATTTCTTCTCACTCAATACACGTTTTGATACTTTCTTTTTCTTAGCATCTTGCTCCTTCTTTTTCTCTTCTAAATAGGTCTTTTCCGGTATATCTGTCAGAATGGCCGATTTACATTTTCTTTTATCACCTTGCTGCGACTTGCGTGGAGGCGCTTTTGGTAGTGGTTTCAAAATAAGCGTACGTAACGTATCCCACGTTCAGAGTGGATTTTACACCACTTGGACCTGATATCGCTAGGGGCTCCCGGGTTCTTACTCCACTTGCACCTCGTATCGCCAGGAGCTCATTGGGTACTTGATTCTACAAAGATTCCCCTAGCATCGGACTATCTATAAAATTTTCTGGCGTTATTGCGCGAATATTAAGATCCAGGTTATAATAATCGTGAGTCAATATAGAGTCATCAAGGATAGATGGACTTCCAGCAGGTTCGTTAGGGTGATTTTCCGGTGTTGATTGAAAATTAACGGCTGAAACAAACAACCTCAAAACGAAAATAAAGCCAGCTGGCATACAGGGGGCTGGTTGTCACATGTGACAACCAGCCCCCAAAAATTTGTGACAACGAGCCCCATAACACGTTTTAGATAAATAACATTGAAAATAAATTCCGATCAATGAATATCTAAAAAACTATACTACGATATTATAAAACACATTTCATCCTCATCAAATGAACTGAAAGATTATTACTGTAAAACAAGAACGTATACTTACGAGGTTCGACACAGCAGCACAAAAATTTACTTTTGCTGCCCGAAAACAATAAACACGTGTGAGGCCCTCACGGCAGATCGGGGCGGTCTGATACGAAGTGGGGACAGCGTTGTCACTGTATCGCTCTTGCCACGCTGTTCAACAGACTTATTCGATAGTTCAGTTTTGTGTTAAGACCGCTGTGACAACCAACCCGTGAGACAACCAAACCCGGTCTCCTATGTTTGTTACTCTATCACGTAAATACTACTGAACCGATTACGATGAAATTATAATTAGCACACATATAGAGGGTAACTTGGATTAACACATAGGATAGGTTTTATCCCGGAAATCCCACGGGAACGGGAACTATGCGGGTTTTTCTTTGAAAACGCGGGCGAAGTCGCGAGCGGAAAGTTAGTGCTTTGATAACTACGAAATAAATCGTTGTATTTATCACAGCTTATTCATAATTGTGAATATTGAATTAACACTAGATACATATTTTAGTTATCTCATAGAGAAATAACAAGCGTTGAAATACTAGATTTACCCGTTTCGCATCACAGTAGAAGAAGCCGCGCTTTAAACAAGAGCAGTACTCCACACACTCCTGCCCACAGTACCAATTCTTCACAGCACAGGAGCAGGTCTTCGGGCACTTGCAGAGTTTCACCTGCTGCTGCAACCACTGCGTCAGGTCCCGAACTTTGCCATTCAAGGATACCCAGCAATCTGTGGCCTTGTTATGGACCGAAACTTCTGCCGGTGTATAGCATTCCTGCTTCGTGTAAATCATCCTGAAGTGTTTGGAATATGTCTACATATGTAGTTTTAAAGGCTAATTGGTTATAGTGTATTGAATTGTATAGGAATGAAAATAGCTACAGTGATTGATGATTCATTAAAAAGCGGTTTTATTCACTTAACTATTTTGGTACTGCTGCAGCTACTCTGTATTTATTTTTCAAATGATGTTTAATTTGAATGGCAATGTTAATATAACAATCATGGAATAGGTAGTTTTACCAACTTTTCCTGAAATTATACACTACATAGTACATACATACATTTCTAATTTTTTTTGGCGCCTATTAGAATATGTTGAGCATTTTATGATGTATAACGATTTGCGTCGTGATTGCATATACAATTAGTATTATTAATTATTATCTGTGGCTATATCATCAAATGTGATCAAATCGTGGAAATCCGAGGTCCTAATCATTAGAATTAGTTGGAATTAGTCATTAAAAAGACAGCGATAAATTTTTATTTGTTTAATGTAGTAATTATAATTTTAGTTATATGTAATTAGATATGTAACAAATCACATCTCAAAACTATTCATCTGTGCTATTCATCAAACATAACTTTTATGTCAAAGTACTACCATTGTCGCATACAAAATTAGATCCCGTAACACCGATACATTTATCGCTCGCAATGTACAAGACCATATGAGCAATTTCGTCAGGATCTGATATTCTGTTCAGAGCCGTTTTAAAATTGGCTAATTTGGGTAAAATTTCAACAGGAATATTTACATTTTCAATGATATCAGTATGCACTGGTCCAGGAGTAACTGTATTCACTCTCACGCCATGTGGAGCTAATTCAGCAGCAGTTGCCTTCGTAAACTGGTTTAAGCCAGCCTTCGAAACTGCATACGCAGAAAAATGGGGAACTTTTGGTGTTTCACTCCCAGCTACACTCGAAATCATAATAATATTTCCCTTTGTTTTGACGATGTGAGGCGCAGCAAGCGAAGTTACATTCATGATGCCTCGTAAATTTACATTTATTATTTCATCGTAGGACTTCATCAAATTTCCATCAAGAATGCATCCAAAACGTAATATGCCAGCGTTGTTGATGAGTATGTCTATTTTACCAAATTTCTTGATAGTTTCATCAACGGCAGTAGATGCTCCACTGTCTTGAGATATATCTGCTTTAATTATGAATGTAGATTTACCAAGTTTCTTGCATTCTTCATCGACATCATGTAATTTCTTTTCATTGCGAGCAACGATAGCAACATCGGCCCCTTCCTTAGAGAATTGTTTAGCTATTGCTGCTCCAATACCTGAGCTGCCACCGATAACTAACACCACTTTATTTGAGAAACTCATAACGTCTGCCTTGTTTGATATTCGATCAATAACAATGGATTGAAGCAAGTTGTTCATGTTCATATAGTGTTTTTATTTATTATAGATAGCATTGACTCATCGACCCTTCGTCAAGATAAATATTTAATTAGTAAGTATTGTTCAGTTATCATATCAGGTAATTAATTGTTTAAGAAGATAAATTTGTTGTTGATGGACGATGTTCTATAAAATATTGAGATTTATATACCTTACTTTGTTCATCCTCATGATAGAAGCATAGGCTGTATCAATACATATAAATATGTACCTACAATACTAAGATTTATTATTTTTATGGCCTTAGACGGGAAACTGTAAAATGACCACAGAATAATGTGTGAGACATTATTCTTCTTGGCCATTTACACCATTATCAACTATAAGGGTATGAAGAGGTAAATAGAACAAGGATGTAATGTTTCTTTATTTGAAAGCATTGGAGTGTAGTTACAATACCATGAAGCATCAAGCATAAATTATTATGAATTGGAATTTGAATTTTAAGTAACTTGTATTCGCGAAGTTCATCCTCGTAATAACTTAACATTATAATACCTATCGTTTTTTTATTCTATTATTAAGATAACATTCGTAGTTCATTGCTACATTTTATTACATAGTACACATACATAGTCTAGTGAAACTTTTATTACATCGTCTCAAACTTTTTGGTCTGTGTGGCGCATGTCGCGTGACGGTCGAACCCACAGACATGTATCAAGACATGATATCAGACATGTATCATCTATGTCTGTGGTCGAACCGTACGATAATAATAATTATGAACTACGAATGTTATCTAATACTATGATAAAAAACGATAGGTATTATAATGTTATGTTATTACGAGGATGAACTTCGCGAATACAAGTTACTTAAAATAAAATAAAAAATTATCAGTGAAGATAATTATTATCGTACAAATACGATAATTTTGTGCCTAAGTTTCACTTTTACCGTGGTTTCATAAAACCACACTTTTTTCTATATCCTTTATTTGTACGCGCCTAATTGCTAAAAGTAAATAATACTCTTTGAGCAGTGTGTAATATTTTTCACGTAGGAGCATATAAATTAAGTGCATGAGAAATAAAAAAAAAAATTCGGTAAAAACTCTGTTAAATATATTGATTGTAAAATGATTCACCATCCTTAAATTAAATCGTTTAGTTTGTCCACCGATCGGCCCGATCGGGCCACGACACAATAGATTTTCTATTGTGTCTGTGATTCCGGGGGCTGAGGCATTTATGCCTTACATATATTTTTATCAGATTACATATTATGTAGATTAGATTATAACATGACTAACCTTATGCGGTATGCCTAACACAGACAGGGTTAAGATTTGTACCGTTTCTAAAATCTTATTGAATTCAAATTCAAATTCAAATTCAAATATATTTATTTGCTCGTATATGGTTCATAAGGGTGTTACACAAAAATTTTTTTTATCGCATATACTGCCATTTTAAATGGCGTGCAAAAATTTACAAATTAATACAGTCAAGTTATAAAATACATTAATAGACAATTACAAAATTACCCACAAAATACATTAATAAACAATTACAACAACAATTACACATAAAATTACAATTAAATTAAATTAAGATTCATACATTAATGTCACGATCATATAAAATAATATTCCTTAACACTAAAAATTACACATAAAACAATTACACATAAAATTACAATTAAATTCAATTAGGATTCATACATTAATGTCACGATCATTTAAATATTCCTTAACACTATAATAATTTTTAGCTTGTAGCAGTCTATACAGTTTATTTTTGAAAAAATTCAGTTTCAATTCTTTAACGTTTATGGGTAAGTGGTTATAAATAGTTATCGCCATGCAATACGCATTATTTCTATATAGTGCAAGGCGGATCTTAGGTGAGCGTAATCTTTCTTTGTGTCGTGTAGTATTTGTTTCATCATATTTTTCAAAGAAGATCATATTTTTTTTAACAAATAAACATATTTCCAAAATGTATAAACAAGGTAATGGCAAGATTTTTAATTTTTTAAAGAGGGGTTTGCAGCTATCCATAAAATGTACTCCACACATTGCTCTAATACATTTTTTTTGTAATTTAAATATTGGTTGTATTGCTACAGAGTTACCCCATATTATTATGCCGTATCTAAGTACCGATGATACGTACGCGTGATAAGCGATCATAGCAACATCTAAATTAATCGTCTGTTTCAACTTTTTTAGTACATACACAAAACGATCCAATTTATTTATAATTTTTGCAATGTGTGGTTTCCAGTTACAAAATTTGTCTAGTGTTATACCCAAAAATACACATTCATTAACAGTAGTCAATTGATTATTTTCGTATTTTATGTCAAGTTGTATGTTTGTATTATATGATTGGAAATTAATTATATTTGTCTTAGTCATATTAATCTGGAGATTATTCAGTTTTAACCATTTTATAGCGTCGTCTAGAGCTTTAATTATGTCCCTTTCTAAGTCTTCCTTAGTTTTACTTTTTATTATAAGTGTAGTGTCGTCTGCGAAAAGTATACTGTCTACGTTTATTGCATCTGGGAGGTCGTTAATGTATACCAAAAATAGGAGGGGGGCTAATATGCTGCCTTGTGGTGTACCATAATTATTGCATGTATATGTAGACCTGTATGATTTTTGGTGGGATTTATCGGTTTTAGTGATTTCCACGCACTGTAGTCTATTTTCTAGGTAGCTTTTAACCCAATTATAGGCGTTACCTCTAATTCCATAGCACGACAGCTTAGACAGTAGTGTTTTGTGACAGACAAAATCAAAAGCTTTTGTCATGTCTAGGAATACACAACTAATGAGTGTTTTATTATTGAGGCATTCTGTAATTTGTTTGATTAATGAAAAACATGCTACGGTGGTGGAGCTATCTTTTTTAAATCCGAATTGTTCTTTTTTAAGAATATTGCAAGATGTAAAGAAATTCTCAATTTTCTGAAACATAACTTTCTCAAAGACTTTTGATAATATGGGAATTAGAGTAATGGGTCGGTAGTTGCTCATATCTGTTTTTAATCCTTTTTTGTAGAGTGGCTTTACAATTGAGAATTTTAATTTATTGGGAAATATTCCTTCAGTCAGCGATAGGTTAATTATGTATGTTAGAGGGGTAATTAGGTAAATTGCACACAGTTTTAAAACTTTAGTGTCCATGTTATCATAACCTACGGAGTTAGTGTTTTTTAGCGTCATAATTATTTTATAAATGTCTTCTTCGATTACCGGTGACAGAAAGATGCTTTTAGAATTTTGAGGGATATTAGGGTAAGAGTTCTCATTGGTTTTGTTTGTAATTTTTGATTGTGATGATAATGACGTAAAGTATTTGTTAAATAGATCGCATATTTCGTTTGGTTTAGCATACATTTTACCATCAACGTAAATCTCATCAATTTCGGTCTTTAATATATTGTTATTTGTATGTCCATTAATTATAGTCCACGCAGCTTTACTTTTATTTTTAGCATTAAGAATATATCGTTGATTATTTATTTGTTGTGCTTTGTTAATACATTTTTTGAGTATATAATTATATCGATTGTAAATATATTTGTTATGTTTTTTATTATGTTTACATTGGTGATATTTTAGATATAGAATTCTTTTTTTTATACAACATTTTTTAATACCTTTAGATAATTTTTGGTTTTTTATGTGTTTGCATGTATGTTTTATTTTAAGTATGGGAAAACAAAGATCATAAAATAATGTAATCGTGTCATGGAAAGTGTTAAACGCTTCATTGGTTGTATGGTAGTTATATACTTCAGAAAACGATAAATTTGAGATACTATCTATGAATTTTGCAATATTTTCCTTACTATGATCTCGTATGTTTTTATAATAAAAAGTAGGGTTGTCTTTTACTTGGTTGTTAATTTCTAGATTTATTGAAAGTGACTGTGCTGTTTCGTGATCTGAAAGTGCTAAATAGTGTAGACCCGATTGGGCCCCTGGTATGTTGCTTACTATAAGGTCGAGGGAGGCGTTTTTACGTGTAGGTACTTGTATATGGTTATTTAGATTGTTGTTACTGAGAATAGATTGAAGATCATTAGCTTTTTTTGTATTTTTCAGTGTATCTATATTCCAATCACCGCAGATAATAACTTTTTTATTGTTTTTTTTACAAATATTATTTAATAAATGTTCAAAGTTGTATAAAAATGTAGATACGTCTGGTGTAGGTGTTCTATATATACAAATTATTATGAGGTTAAATTTAATTATTTCAACGGCACAGTATTCAAATTGAAGTAGTGTGGGGGGAATGAGGTTATGGATGAGTTTGTATTTGAGGTTATTTTTAATTAAAATGCAAGATCCACCACGGCGTTGGTTTGGCCGAGAAAAGTATGAAACTAGTCTATAATTACTTATTCTCACATTTGGTTCTGATCCATGTTTCAGGAAGGTTTCTGTGAAGCAAATTATGTCAATATCACCTAAATCATTATGTAAGTTAGATAGAGCCATCTCAATTTGTTGTTGTTTACTGAGAAGTCCGGCTATATTTTGGTGAATTATCGTAAGTTTGGCATATTTATTTTGCTCGACGAAAAAATGTTTTATTCATATTGGTATTATTGCCTAATATTTGAAAGTAGTTAGTTATCTTCGCTTGGATTGTTGTGCGTGGGATTGTTTTATTTTTTTTGTTTGATTGAAATGTGCAGAAGTGTAAGTGGTCAATTTCAGTATTTAATGTATAGGTTAAATTTATTAGATAATGTGCATGATAGCTTAATTTTTTAATAGTATCATAATATAGTGATGTGTGTATTTTTAGGTATTTACATTTTTTAAAATTAGATATTATAGTTTTTAAGTGATAATTAATTAATTTTTCGTTTAAGTAAGGATTGTGTTGCACCTGTGTAACAAATACTGTTTGGTTTCGTAGTTGATGTAGTGTATTACATAAATTTGAGAACAGATTAAAAGGATTCTTGTCATTAGCGCCGATTGCAAGTATTACTATATCTTCTGAAGAGAGAGACTTTAAAAATTCACTGTTGCAGCTACTTAAGATTCGTTCGCTGGTTGCATAGGGCTTGATGAAAGCTGTTATTATATAGTCATTATTTTCTAATTTTGATCTAGATTTTATTAAAGATTTTGACAGTCCACGGGCGCTTTGATCTCCAAATATTATTATTTTCGGTTTTAAGTTTATAGATATTTTATCTTCTATTTTCGTGTCTTCTATACTATTGTTTACTGTAAGATTTTTTGATCCCGAAGCAATATTAATCGACATTTTTTTCTTGTTTGGTAAGCCATTTTGGTTATTGATTTGAGAGGCTGTAGTATTTGCTGGTTGTGTATTTTTCTGGGGACATTCTGGAGAGTGAGTATCTGAAGAGCCTTTTTCTTTTTCCGGGGACTTGTTGGAGTTTGGATACGCACTTTGTTGTTTGAGATGCATATTTTCCAATGTTAAAGAGTCAATCTTTTTTAGGGCGTTCTGTAATTCAATATTTAGTTTTTGTATTTCATCTTTAAGAATCTCGATTTCATCGGAGCTGTTTGTAGAGATGTCTTGAAGGCTTCTTGATTGCGAGTTTGATGTTAGTGATGTGAAAGAAAGGTTTAGGGATTCTGAGGATAAATTTATTCTCCTTTTTCTTAGGGTTACGTTGCTGACACACAGTTCCTTCTCTGCATTCTCCATTTCTGAGTGTTAATGAGCTTTTATATATATTTAGTTATTGAATTGCAGTTTTTATTGTTGTTTATCCTGAGTATAGTAATTCATAAATTTATTTATTTTATTTAGCGCCATCTACTGGGGAGCGGCTGTGATTCAATTGTTTATTTTTTTAATATAGCGCCATCTATTGGGGAAGTTCTCATCACATATTATGGGTTTGAGTCTAAGTTTAATAAGTAGATCTTCATTCGTTGTGAGAGAAATTTTCGCTATTCGCCACTAGATGTCTCATTCAGTTATTTAGTGTTGGAGGTATTTTTAAAAACTTGAAGAAATAACGGTTTCACAGGAAATATTGTTTATTATTCACCTGTGAAACACCTCTGTATAACACTTCTTATTCTTAAATATCACACTGAGATTTTCCAGTTATTTTTAGGTGTAAGATTCTAGTTAATAGATTGTTTTCATAAACATATCGTCATCACAGGAGTAGTATTTACGGCATTATAAAATGTTTAATTAATTCACTTTAGAGTTCACATATTTCGGAGATAACATTTGCACTTGAAAAACACATATTTGTTAACAGTTTAATACGTATACTTTCAAACTTTATCCACTTTTAATATTTTTAATTATTATTTTTAACGGAGCGTAATGTTTACTTTGCGGCAGCGCCACCTAGCCTTAAAGGTGAACGTACCTGAAAGTAGCATATCGCATGATTGGGTATATCATTACTATGTAATCCTAAAATAAAATAAAAACATCAATATACATTATTATCATTTTATTTTATTTCCTTGTTGCATCTTATATTTCAGCTTGTTTTGTAACTAACAAACCAATAGTAAATGTAAATATAATTGCAACGTTTAAAACGATATTTTTATAGACTCTTATCACTGGAGACATGTGTATCATATAATGGGGCAAACCCAAAATCATCGTGATTCATATTTGTGTCACATTACGCAAGCTTGCGATTTGACATTTCATAATGATTATATTCCTAGCTTTGCGTTTTCATCGTGGATTCATTATCGCGTAGCAATATTTCATTTGATCAGCTTCGTTCCTTCATAATCAAATAAATCCATCACACTAACAGTTTCCCATTGTCGATCACAAAGTTTGAACCAGTTGAACTTTTTGCCTTATCGCTTGCCACATGTAAGATTAATTTCGCGACCTCTTCTGGCTCGATCCATTTATCAACCATCGAATTAAATACAGAGTTATGCTGAAACATTTCCTTATCAGAGTTTTCTAATAAATCTGTTCTGAATATGCCCGGTGTAATTGTATTAACTCTGACACCGTGTGAACTTAATTCTAACGCTGTGGCCCTTGAAAAGTGGCTCAGTGCCGCTTTTGACATGCAGTAAGCATTGTAATCCGTACATATAATCTTTTCTGCACCGATAGACGACACAAAAATAATATTTCCTCGACTTCTAATTAGATGAGGAGTCGCAAACATTGTCAAATTGACAGCACCCCGTAGATTCGTGTTCATAACTTCGTCATACGTGTCTAATATACTCCCATCTACTAATGAACCGCATCGTAATATTGCAGCGTTATTAACCAATATATCAATATTGCCAAATTCTTCAATCGTTATATCTATAATTTCTTTGGTCTCTTCTTCATTAGACACGTCGGCCTTGATCGTGAACGCCGGCCAGCCTTCGGCGTCGCATTTCTGCTTGACAGTGTTTAATTTTTCTTCATTTCTCCCCACCATTACGACAGCTGCTCCTTCTCGGGAAAATTGCAGAGCTGTGGCCGCTCCAATACCAGAACTGGCACCAGTCACAATAACAACTTTATTACTAAAACTCATTTTTGTCGCACGAAATCAGCAGCGAGCCGATATAACCACTCCGTACAGCTGTTTCTTGTGAACTGATGACCGCTAGTCCGCTTACCGCTATGCATATAATATGATATATACGTAACCGTTCACAAACAACAGGATAAAAATGTACAAAATATACCGACGGGTTTTACGTATGTATGGTGCAAGTTACGATATCGAATTCGTCATCTTCTAATCTCTTTTTGGGTTTAAGTATTTACCTTACTTATCTTGATAAATAATTTACTAATTAAATACCTACCTTTTGATGGAAGTCGTTGGAGTACAAGTCCCATACTTACTTACTATATATTTTTTTATTAAATTATGAAACGATAGACAACTTGTAAATTAAGTACATATAGTTACTTCTTGAATAAATAATACTTATATACATATGTATAAGTATAATGAATAAATACATTTATTTATTGGCGATATAGGTACAGTCTTTATGCAAAAATAAATATCGACATGGACATTATGTTCGTATTCAAATAAAATGAGAGTGCGTGTGAAAATAATATATATTATACCGAAATGCACAATACATTTTTAGAGTAGGTAGAGCACGTATTACTTTCTTATCTGAAAAATATATTTAACATTTTTAATGATACCTACCTAGGTATATAGATAAACTAACTTTGGAGTATACTTGTAAATGTTTTCTTTAAAATAAAATGAAATCGACTAGTAGTTTTTTATTTTTTTCAGAGTTGAAGGAATATAAATGCATATATAAAGATCAATTAACTACTTTTATCAGTCATCGAACCGCGAACGATACAAATAGCTAGAAAAAGGAAATTGTTCTGCCAAATACACTATGAGAAAAAAAGGCAATAAACGGAGACACAATTTAAAAAATTATTCATTATTTACTGATCTTCAGAAGGTAACCATTATCAGCGACATATTCAGAGCCAGTAATGCCCACAGCTTTGTCACTGGCGAGGAACAAAATGATGTTTGCAATCTCGATAGGCTGCGACACTCTATTCAGTGGCATTTCTTCGGTCAAATCCTCAAATTTCATATGTGTAACTCCAACATTCTCCAGGAGATCTGTGACAACTGGCCCTGGACTCACTATATTAACTCTTACACCATGACTCGCCAACTCACGAGCTGTGCAGCGTGAAAAGAAGTTCAGAGCTGCTTTTGACGTATGATATGGAGTATAATTTGGTATAGCTGGTAATGCGGTAGCGGCTACACTCGAGATATTAATAATATTGCCCTTTGTTTTTATTAAATGTGGAGCAGCCAACATTGTAGCGTGAATATAGGCACGAACGTTTACATTCATCGTATAATCGTAGGCTTCTAAAATATTACCTTCTAGGACGGAAGCAAATTTCATAATAGCTGCATTATTAACAAGCACGTCCAGTTGTTTAAATTTATCCATCACAGTATCTATTACTCTTTTCATTTGATCATCAAATCCTATATCGGCTTTAATGACGAGAGGTTTTAACCCAACTTTTTCGCATTGCTCGCTTACTTTCTTCAGTTTATCTTCTTTTCTTCCAACGATTGCAACGTGAGCCCCTTCTTTAGCGAATTCAATTGCTGCAGTAGCTCCAATGCCTGAACTACCACCTGTTACTAACACAACTTTATTTTTGAAACTCATTTTAGAAGTATAATGTTCAAGTCTGAAACTAGTACATATTCAATACTGAAAAGTAAGTTCTTATATATTTCAATTTTAATAGCACTCCAGTTGTTATTGATTGCAAGTACTAGAAAATCGATCAACAAGTGTGTTCCTTTCAGTACCCACTTGTAAAAACTGATAATTAAAACTTGTATGGTTAATTAACATGCTAATTTAATACCTACTTATGTAACAATGATGATACGTAAAACAAGCGTAACAAATTAGTTTACAGGTGATAAAAACCAAATAGAAAAGAGCTAAGTGCGGAATGTCTTGTGAGTACAATGAAAAGTAAGCATCTTGGAATTCTATTTTCCTTCGTAACTTTGTCCGGTAAATGATCACATCTAATCAATTTAGTTAACAAAGATTGAACAAATAGATTTTTTTTAAGTTTGTAATCAATCATAATAACAATACCTATTGTTCATATTCGAATATCAGAAATGGCTGATGAGTATAAGTTGATAAATAGTCACATCAAAGAAAACACATTTATTTATTTATACTTTTTTATTTCCATTTAATTATTTTGTTCGTCGTGATTTCCTATTTGTCATATTTATGCCTTCACAAGAAAACCATTATCAACAACATAGTCTGAGCCTGTGACTCCTACTGCTTTATTGCTTGCTAAGAAAAGTATAACATCCGCAACTTCACTCGATTCTGAAACTCTCTGAAGAGGTGTTGAATCAGACATATCTTCTAGTTTTATATGCGTGACACCAGCGTTCACCAAGAAATCTGTCTTAACAGGTCCAGGACTCACACTATTCACTCGGACACCTCGCTTACTCAGCTCCAAAGCAGCGCATTTTGTAAAATGATGCATTGCTGCTTTGGAAACGTAATATGAAATCATCGATGCATGTTCTGGAATCGAATGCGCAGCTATACTCGAAACGTTAACAATATTTCCCTTAGTTTTCACTAAATGTGGTGCTGCCAATGCTGTAACGTTTATATGAGCACGTACATTTACCTTCATAGTATCATCGTATGCATTTAAAAGGTTTCCTTCCAAGATACTGCCGAAGCAAGTCAGCCCTGCGTTGTTAACAAGTACATCCAGTTTGCCAAAGTTTTTAATAACGTCTTCAACCACGCGTTTCGCATCATCGTCAACGCTGATATCTGCCTTTATTATGAGAGCTTTCGGTCCAACATCTTCGCATTTTTCTGCAACTTCCTTTAGTTTCTCCTCCTTTCTACCTACTATTGCAACGCTAGCTCCTTCTTTAGCGAATGCGATAGCTGTAACCGCTCCAATTCCAGAACTTGCTCCCGTCACCAAAACTACTTTATTCACAAAACTCATTTTATTGGTTTATTTTGATGTGAACTGACTGGAATTCACTGACAATTTGATTAAAATCACGACGATTAAGAAAATTTTAACTTCGATTACGCTTTAAAATAACTTATCATGTTTTTTGGAGATATGCTATCTCTGTGGCACAACTATTCGAAAAGGAAAACTGTCACTATGCAATTTTACTACTCAGTAGGTACTCACTTACCTATTTAAAAAAAATGTCTTTCCTATTTATATTCCCTATACTTAAGCTTTGTTTTGAGAATCATGGAAAATATCGAAAATGATGCAAATATTATGACTCGCATTTTATACTATTTTTTCAGATATTTAAGACTTTTTTGTTAGTTTCGGGGACTTTTGATGTAATGGAAAGGAAATTGAGAACCTTTTTAGATCTTTTGCAGTTGACTTTAATGTGTAACTATGAGTTTACGTAAAAAAATAGAGATCTTTAAAAGTCTTTTAAGTAACTATCCATGTTTTCACGTCAGTTTAATAAGGAAGATAATAATAATTAAAATTAATAGATAGATAATAATGAATTATTTTATTCACTTTAAAGTTGATTATTCAGTTGTGTAATATTAAGTATGTCCTTCACAATAATTATGTATTGTTATCAAATTATTTAAACACAATATAACACTTAGAGCGTATACGCAATATGCGGGTAGCCGCATTGCGGGTAGCCGTCCGGCTGACCGCAAGCACAATTATGTACGTAATATTCATTTCTATGCGCACTGCGATGCGGCTACCGCAGACCGCACAGTGCGCATAGAAATGAATATTACGTACATAATTGTGCTTGCAGTCAGCCGGACGGCTACCCGCAGTGCGGCTACCCGCATAGTGCGTATACGCTCTTAATAAACAAGAGAAATACTTTAAAGATAAATTAAATGCCAGTAATTTTATTAAAAAAAAGACGTGTGGCACTCGGGGACTGCCGCGGTAAAGCTATTGCATAGCACGCCTTCAAGCCACACCTCCGCCCGTCGGAGTGGGGAGCGTGAGGTTTTTTCGTTACGGAATTTCTAGATTCGGTCCTCGCGCTCAAGGCCTGCGATAGAAGCTATGCAATAGCTTAAAAATTTAAAACCTGTGAAAAATTATGAGATCCCTAATATGTATCTATAATATTGTACAAATACGATAAAAACAATTAGAATTCAAATACATATTACATCGGTAAATTAACATTTTAATTTCGCTCCATTATCACAAACATAATTAGAACCCGTTATACTTTTCGCCTTGTCACTCGCCAAATACATAATAAGTTCAGCTATTTCTTCAGGTTCTGCTATTTTATTGAGCACCGTTAGAGGTTTGGCTTCGTCCCAGGAGGCTTGGATTCCAGAATTTTCCATCACATCTGTTCTAACTGGCCCTGGGCTGACTGCATTCACTCGCACACCAGATGGCGCTAGTTCCAAAGCCGCCGCTCGAGTAAAATGATCAACACCCGCCTTGGAAATTAAGTACGACAAAATACATGGTATCGCCGGTAAAGATGAACCACCTGAACTAGATACATTTATGATATTACCTCCACTCTTTATCAAGTACGGTAACGCAAGATGCGTCGTGAACACGTGTGCACGTAGATTTGTACGCATAACTTCGTCGTAGCATTTCATTAGGTTTTCATCTAAAATACTAGCGTATCGACCTATTCCAGCGTTGTTCACTAGAACATCTAGTTTGCCAAATGTATCTATAGTATCTTTTATGAGATTTCTTACTTCGTTGTCGTTGGATATATCGGCTTTTATTACCAAGGGTTTCGTTTTACACTGCTGTGCAACGTTCTGTAGTTTCTTTTCATTTCTACCAATCATGGCGACCTTTGCACCTTCTTTGGCGAAAAGAATTGAAGTAGCGGCTCCTATACCAGAACTGGCTCCAGTCACAAGAACAACTTTGTTAAGGAAACTCATGGTTATAAAGCTAGCGCTAAAATTGGACTGAGACAAAATATTTTTGCATATGAGATATTTCTCGTATTGACCCAAGTGTGAGTTCTTTGTTAAGTACACATTTGGTAAACATTTATGAATAACTCTTAATTGCATTTCAGAAATTAAGAATTTTATAACTGCTCTATTGTATAATATAAGTTATAGTTATAGGTATAAAAAAATTATGAGACGTTTACAAACAATCAGTGAGAGGGAATAATTTATTTCAAATTATGATTTAATAGGTATGAAAAACAGCAAGGAACAGTAAAATAAAACGTACATAAATGACTTCATCTTTATATTATAAACAAGTCTATGATATAAAATTTAAGCTATGAGTTGTAACAATATTTTCTTGAGAATTGCGTGTTCGTAACATCTTATATATAAAAATGAATCGCAAAATGTGTTGGTAAGCGCATAACTCGAGAACGGCTGAACCGATTTCGATAATTCTTTTTTTATTATATTCCTTGAAGTACGAGGATGGTTTTTATGTAGAGAAAACGTCAACATGTACCACGGGCGAAGCCGGGGCGGACCGCTAGTTTCTAAATAAAAATGTTTTTGTGTATGTAATGATTATTGCGGCAGCTATTTCACAGATAAATATTCTGTATAAAAATACTTATTTAAAATAAAGTATTTTATAATAGTGATGAATTAACAAATTTAAAATATATTAAGGAACTGTAGACATAAAAATTAACAAAGCATTTGAGAAGCGCTTCATAGTCTGTGGTGTTAAGAGATTAATTCATACAGTAATACATAATTTATTTAAAAAAGACTAACTGAATAGACCAGTTTACTTTTTTCAAATTTCCTTTAAATAATAGCTAGCTACTATTTAAAATTTGAAGTTGGGACCTGAAATGCTAAGAAAATCTCTAATAGAAATTTCATATCATTTCACAGGTTATAATATGATTTTAAACATTATCCAGGACTCAAAAAGCTATTTTTTTAATCAATCATAACAAAATGAATAAGGGCCGATTTTTCAATCCTTAGTTAAATCTTATTCGTGGAATATCGTATTAAACAACCATATCAAAAAAGTGTTATTTGCTCGTTTTTTGACATTTTACAGGCATCTGTATATTATTGTGTAATACTTTATTGGAAGGATAAGATTAATAATTATCCAAGGATTGAAAAATCGGCCCTTAATGTACCAGTACCTCTAGTCTTTCGCCTATACCGACGCATGTATAAAAAATTTTCGGCTTTTATAAAAGATTCAGGACACATTTTACAGAGCATATTCTGTGCTACCAACAATAAAATAAAAATTATTATATTAACAACACGACTAAACAACATACAGCACAGTATTCAATTTCTATAATACTTTTAAACACGAAAATGTACAAAAAATTTATTCTGTCAATATTGCCTCGCGTTTCCATCATGTTTAGTCCATTGAAATGTTACATTTTTTAGGCCTAGCCTTGCGTTTTTTAGAGGACTTTATTTTATTTTTTTGATGTGTAAGGGAGGTCAGTGTGAAGCTAACACCAAGTTTGTGGGGTCGCCCCCCTTGTCCCACGGCCGCCATATTGAAAATAGCGGTTGAAATGGTTTTTACGATATATCTCTTATACTATTTATCTGATAAAAAAAAAATGTTAGCATTATTTGTTGCAAAATAAATTCTCTACAACTTTGACTCAGTAACTTTTTGTCGTAGAACTATAAATAAAAAAGTTATAAGTGAAAATAATAATAAGACAGTGGTGGCGACCCCACAAACTTGGTGATAGCTTCACACTGACCCCCCCTACCTACACATAAAAAAAATAAAATTGCGTCCTCTAAAAAATGCAACCCCAAATGTCCTCTAAAAACTTTTCAATGGACTAGTTGTCAACTAATTGACATACAATAAACAACGACTCACAATCACGCTCAAAAATGTCCGAAACAAAACTCTACCTACGCGTGTAAAGACAGAGTTTTTAATGAGTGATGCAATAGACTTTGAACATTACTACAACGAAATAAGGTATTAATTTCAATTATCATTTTATACAACACTCTTTGACGATCTTTGCACGGCGATTGCGAGTCTAATTCTTTATAATACATCAATTGCCCCAATTTGCCCTTTGCCCCCTATCCCATCTATTGTCAAGAGGGTTGAACATGTGGTGCTTGTGACAGATGTTTGACGATATCGACCCAATCCCACCCGCGTGGTTTCTCCCCCCCACGCCCCATTTCTGCGCGATCCCACGCTCTTCGCTTTTGTGCTTTGCTTAACTGCTCTTTCTTTTCCGGTTTCTTTGTGTCCGCCTGTGGATTTGTTCAATAATTATATAAATAATAAGTAAAATATTTACTGGTAATACATTGATTCAATCATAAATTGGTTAATTAAGTAGAATTGTGTTCAGCATGAAAAATAGCTAGACCTGCAGTATTATATTATATATTAAATAGATGAAAAATCTATTGTTTTGCGTAAAATTGCGATATTCCTTTATAACCCAAAATCTGTCTCAAGTAAAGTAAATGACATTTGGTACAAATAGGCTAGAGTTTCGACTACATGTAAGTACATTACTTATACTTATATAGTGTCTGTGTAAAACATAAAATTTTTCAGCAATATCTGTTGAAAATGTCAGAGACATGGAACATAATGTCTGGAGCTTAGAATTTTAAGCAAATAACGATACCATTCTCATAATTTAAACAGCTATACTTCTATGTACTAGAGATCTATTTGCGAGGCTTAGTTCAACATCAAATATAAACTTTTATAAAATACTAGCTGTGCTCTGTGGTTTTACCTACAGTGCTCCACTCCTGTTGGTCTCAGCGAGATGATATATAGCCTATAGCATTCCTCGATAAATGGGCTATCTAACACCGAAAGAATTTTTCAAATTGGACCAGTAGTTCCTGAGATTAGCGCTTTCAAACAAACAAACTCTTCAGCCTTATAGTATTCGTACAGATAGAATGAAAACTTACTGGATCTGGATCGCTGATAGCAATCTTCTCAACTCTAGCGGCTATAACCTCATCTGTTTGTTCCGCCAATATCTCCGGAACTTTCTCCTTGAGGAACTCAAACATTGTGTATGTCATAGCGCAGCCAATCCACTGATCAGCCTCTACATTTAGTAAGTTTAAAATGTTCTCTTTTACTGATGGCAGTCTGGAATTTTAAACAGGTAGCATGTAAATATAAAACAACTTTATTTTTTTTTGTTTTCCAAACCAATTTACGTAAAGTTTACTCAAACTAGCATTAGCTTATGTTAAGGCTGCAGTCTAGCAAAATTGCGTTTTCAACAAGTTATTTGACAATTTTTTCCCGGCTAATGAAATGATAAACTGAATTTTTTTTTCTTGATTATCAATTAGTGTTATATACGCAATGCGCGTGAATTTTTTCACATTTATAAAGTTACTTTATGTTACCTTAATCAGGCCTTCAAGATAAGTCTCTTTCCCCCAAAGACATTTCGAGCTAAGTTTGTGCACTCACTACGTTGCAACCGATTACAATTTACACAATCTGATCAGCGCATTATTATCCTTATATAGTCGTTATTAAAAACTGCTGAATACAATTGCCGAAAAACTTATGATTTTCTTAATTAGAACGTTATAAATTCATTAAATTTCCCATTTTTTGCCTTACAAAATCTATTGATAAATACTGCTAAAAGTTATTTTTTCCATTAATTTATTCGAGTTGGTTGAAGACCAATGAGTATTAATCCTTTAAAAATTTTTTTTTTTAAAGGATTAAAATTTTTTAGGAGGATTAAAATTTAAAAAAATATTTAAAATAATTAGGAAAAATCCTAGCGAATTTCTTTAGTCGCGCTCCGTGGGCCAGAGCGTTCTGACGTGTGCTCTACGCTCGATTTTCCTTCATACCGAAGTGAAAGTTGCTCTACTTCATTAAATTTAATATTTTTGTTAATTGATTATTTTTATCTTAGTTTTGTGCAAATATTCGTATTTTTAAACATTTGATTTCGATATGGAAAATAAACGAAAAAAATACGCGTGTAACTACTAGAAAAAAAATTATCTTCGAACATAAAGTTAATGAAACCAAATAGATTGCAAAGGTGATTGGCAACAATTTCTTTATTTTACGGGGTGTCAGTAAAGGGATGTATATTTCTTTAAAACTAAAGTAAGCTCATAAATTTTCTTATAATATAATTTTTTTGAAGTTCCAAAAATGTTTATTTTTCGTTTGAGAAATACGAAATATAATATAAACTTGTATTGAGAACTTGAACTTCCCAAGTTCATCCGGGGAAATCCCCATACGGGGAAAATGATTTGTTTACTCCAAAATTGATCCGAGGTGTTTTAATTTTTTCTTCTAGTCATTTTCAACGTAGCGACATGTTGTTTGATTATTAATTTTGTAACTTAAATACAGGATGTTGGTTTTATATTCTGATCTTACAGACGCGCTGACAAATTTAGTCCGCCATTTCTAGTTTAGTCTACCAACTCTAAGTACCAATATTAAAACGAATGGATTATCATCACATCATCAAAACTCAGATGTAATGGAAGATCACAATAACATAGAAAATTCAGTGGGTGTTGAGAACTAAACAAACAGAAGTAACAGAGACGCGAAGAATAAAAAAAGAGGACGAAAACGATAATTCGTTGATGCTTTCCCTTTTCGACGTATTGTTAGGGTACATCACCAATCTGAAAAAAACAAAACTGATGATTCCCAATTGCTGATTAAAAATGAAAAACAAATAATCGACAACAGTGGTGAAAATTTGCTGATAACAATGAAACATCCTTCAGAGGTAGCAGATTTACTCAATTCAAATGTATCGGTGAACAGCGTAAAGGAGAGGAGGACAGGAAAACATTATGAATGTGGATGGTGGATTGTATACAGGGTGTAATCGATAAGTATGTGCAGGCGATTATGACGTTATTATTGCAGGTATCAAAAAACTTAAAACTGATATCGAAATTACTTTACCTAATGAGCAAAATGACAATAATAACTTTTTAAAAGTATAACGAGAAATATCTAAAAAATTTACTTTATACACTCCCATATCAAAAAGGGAAAATGGGACTAGTAGAAGTTAAATGTCTAATTCCGGCAAAAGACAGGAATGCGGAAGATGCGGTTAAAAAAAATTTAATATTTGAAATACAATGCAAAAAATAACACTTTTGTCATAGATAAGAATCATGACTATTTTTTCTAAATTCAGGGACAACTAAACGTTGCAGAAGCAGAAGTCTGCTTATTTGCTGTTTGGACTGGAGTGAATAATTCGTTAAAAATAGAATATATAAAAAAGTATGTAACGTTTAGGCAAAATAAAATGATGGACCATTATCAAGATTTTACATAAATTGCCTACTGTCAGAATTGATTGATTCGAGACTTCAGCATTCGATGCCCATCAAGGACCCATCCTATATCATTCAAGCGATTGAAAAAAAAGAGATAAATCCAGTGCAACCGATAAAGCATCAGAATGCTAGCAAAAGATTTATTAGGTTTATCAATATAAATCTATACAGGATGTCCCACTGTTGGTATACTAAGCTCAAAGGAGGTTATAGTTTTGCATACGCTGAGTACGTAACTAATACTTATAAAATTCTAGATGCATTTTTTTTCAAATAGATGAATTCTTAAAACTCTTTGTGTGCACCCATAACAAGAAACCCGCCCAACTTTGACACCAGCAAGTGAGCTATTGTTGATTGATTATATTTTCATAGACAAAATGCTCTGAATATTAGAGAAGCGGTATATGCCGGCTGCGCGAAACTAGAGAAGAAAACATGGATTTACAGGAAAAATTGAGCAAAAAATTTTTGGCGTAATTTTGTTGTTGAAATTTTTTTAAAGTATTTTTTACGTGATTAGTGTATGCAAAACTACAAGTCACCTCGCGCTTAGTATACCAATAGTGGGACACCCTGTATATTAC
Organism: Colias eurytheme; assembly: GCF_061535395.1. Classification (NCBI taxonomy): domain Eukaryota; kingdom Metazoa; phylum Arthropoda; class Insecta; order Lepidoptera; family Pieridae; genus Colias; species Colias eurytheme. The sequence goes on along the minus strand of NC_142988.1, from coordinate 11,944,242 downwards.
ACATAATATAATAAATCTGTAGAAGACGCGAAGACTGACATCCGCGCGGACGGAGTCGCGGGTGGAAGCTAGTCAGAAATAAATATCTTTTGTTTTCATTTAACACAAACATTACATTTTTTTTATTATATACAAAATTTGTTTATCCGTTTTATTAGTTAAACTGAACAACTTTCACTAAGAAACTTAGGTCGAAAAAAATGTATCAATAGAAAGTATTCGCAAATTTTGTGTACTGATAAAAGAAAAATCACCCGGTGTAATTTTCACGAAAATTGTTTCAAATTGTCATTTTAGGTACTTATTACGAATTTTAAATAATGCATACGAATGATTTAATTTTTAAAAATTAAGTGGAGCAACTTTCCCTTAGTACATTTGTATTATTTACATATAGGATGACAGGATGCATTTGTTTGCACTACTAGACCAAGCCCTTAACATAAGACATGCATTTACTTGATTTTACACGATAATATTAAAATGTCACGTAAACTGTCAAATACAGGCAATTTGAATACATTTTTAAAATGGTAGTTTTATACATTATTCAACGAATAAGTTTTAACCAAGGATTGAAAAATCAGCCCTTAATAAAAATTAAATTAACTCACAAGTGTTGATTATAGAATATTTCCAGATTAAAATTAGGTTTTTCTGTTGGATATGTGGGGCCCCACGAGATCTCAACAATGAAGGATTTCTCACCATCTTTATACTGAAATAATAAAAATAAATAAAAATGTGTGTGTGTACTAGTGTACACAACTACACACGTAAGAAGTGAAACTTTTTTATGACCTTATTTTAAAAAAAAATAACTAACTATAAGCAACTTTACAGAAATACGTCGAATCACAAGTGGCAGGGATAAGAAAAAGATGGCGCGTAACGGAAAATGTCACACGTAACAAAAAATGTTACACTAAAATTTTTTCCAACCCCGATAAAGAAGTTTCACTTCAAAAATGTTTTTCAACATACTTATTGCTCTTTATAAATTGCAATATTTTTTAAGTTAAAATGTAAAAGAAATATTCACACCTTATATTGATAAGTTTTATCATTTAACTGCTTGAAATTATCATCTCCTTCATAAATAGATTTTAAAACTTCAATTTCTTCAGCCTGTTGCTCCGCATCATCAGACATTATTACCGAAAAAAATCTGAAATTAAATATATAAATATATTTGTAACAAATTTTTTTCCTCACATTTAGGTTAAGCATTTATAATACAATAAGAAAGACATAATAAAGCCCATGTGTATGCAATTGTTCTCATATATTTTACTTGTCTCACAAGCAATGAAATGCAATGCGTCTCGTATGTGAAAACAATTTTCATTTGTGTGTTTACAGGTATTTATGAGAATTTATATCCCATGGCCTGTACACACATTTTAAAATGTTATTTTTAAAATAAAAAAACGAAGATGAAAGTACAAATTATAGGTTGCTTATACTTACCAGTGATAAAAGGGTGACTGGTTTGTGTTTTATGTCCTAATAGTTAAATACAATATTTTATAATTGTAATTATAATTAACTGTGTTTTTCAGGAGATCAATTGTTTTATTTTATATTCATAAACGTAAACGATATAATACCTATACCGTGAAAGAACAGCTGTACATTGACGTTTAAGTTTTGACGGCTCACCTGAATGTTTTTCTTGCGAATATAGCGTGGATATTGCTAATCTCAAAACTCCAAATGTTGCATATCTGGGTTTATGTTTAAATAATTTCCAAGTTTAACTATAATAACTAATATTAATGAATAGTTTGAAAAACGTTTATTATTTATTTTCATTGTAAAAAATATGAATTTAATAATTTGTTGTATTTGTTTGGTTGACAAGGTTGACAAGTGGAATGCACTTTTCAAATTAAAATAATATTAAATTCATCAAGAAAGAAGAAGCAATTTAGAAATCAATAAGATAAAATTATCTTAAAACAATTTTTTAAATCTAAAGTTATTAATATAAACGTTCAACATTCAATCACACTAACTTAGAAAGAAAAACATTAAAAACAAATTTTTATATGGTAACTTGACGACTAAATACGTTGGACTTGTCATTTTATTCAAAATTCAAATCAAATCTAAAATCCGCGAACATTGTGTTCATGAGTGCCTAACTACTAAAATAGGATTAAAGTATAATAAATTATGAATATTCAAAAGAGCGAGTCCAAAGAAAATAGACCTCCAATTGGTGGACGATCTTTAGTGCCTTCTACGAGTACACCGATGATTCAAGCAACAACAGATGGTTTCAAAGTACCAACACTGCCTGTAAGTCGACCCCTCGCTCACAACAACAAAGCAACAGCAGCGGGAGAGCCAGTAAAACCTGAAGCAAAGAAAGAGGAGAAAAAGAAACAATGGACTATTTCGGATTTCGACTTAGGACGACCTCTGGGAAAAGGTAAATTTGGAAATGTTTATTTAGCGAGAGAGAAAGAATCGCACTACGTAGTTGCGCTTAAAGTATTATTCAAAAGTCAAATTCACGATTCGGAAATAGAGCATCAAGTGCGTCGCGAAGTCGAGATACAATGTCGCCTTCGACATCCCAACATACTGCGAATGTACGGTTACTTTCATGACGAAAAACGCATATACTTTATTCTGGAATACGCGAAACATGGGGCTTTGTACAAATTGTTGAAGGAACGCGGGCGTTTCGATGACAGAACTGCAGCTATTTATGTAAGAGATTTGACCAAAGCCCTTATTTATTGCCATACAAAAAAAGTTATACACAGAGACTTAAAACCTGAGAATTTATTAATCGGACATAATTGGGAGTTGAAGATAGCTGATTTTGGTTGGTCAGTACATTCACCATCTTCTAGACGCATGACATTATGTGGTACTTTGGATTATTTATCTCCTGAGATGATAGATGGGAAGCCACACAGCTATGCCGTGGACATTTGGAGCTTAGGAGTATTATGCTATGAGTTGTTAGTTGGTTTACCTCCCTTTGACGCAAAGGATTCTCACCAAACTTATAAAAAGATACGCTATGTTATAATCAAATACCCAGATTTTATATCTGAGAAAGCCAAAGATTTGATGGGGAAATTATTAGTGATTAATCCTGAACAAAGGTTACCGTTGGCCAGTGTACTTCAGCATCCATGGATCTTAGAAAATGCCCCTGAAGGTGCAAAGGCACCGGCTTTTCATCCAGAACAAAAACTATTGTAGTATTAATTTAATAAAGTATACTCATTTCTCTTTGGATAATGTTCATATGACAGAAATATTTGGACAAATTTATTTAAACTTTGAAATACTGCATTATTTAAATTTTGTGAAATGTTTAATGAGATTTGATGTTTATGTATTTTTAATGATAATATGTTAGTCTAATTTTTAATTATGTTTAGAATGATAAAAATAAAAAAGTACATACTCAGTTAAATAGTATATTTTGTAATGACATTAGTTAATACATTCCTCTAAGTTCTATGGTGCCACTTAATTATGTTTGGAAAAAGACTTAAAAACGACTGACAAAATATTTATTTCTAAACAATCATGTAAAATAATTTTAATAATAAATTAGTTATACAAATCAATGCTTTTTATTCTTGGCCTTGTAATATTCATCTAAATAGTATTTATCAAACTGAGGGTCTTTTTTTACAATGAAATTCCAATGAATGAATTCACCTATGAGGCATAAAAAGCTCACAGAATAGCCAATGGCTAAAGCAATGAAGGCACAGTACATTTTTTTCAAATTTATTAAAGCCTTGATTTCCTCCTCACTGGTGTCTAAAGATCTTATTTTATACATGGCATCATTAAGCCATTTTTCTACCAGCCCTACTTCAACTATTCGACGTAAATATATATCGGCTAGAGGCTTCAAAGGTGAATTCTTATGAAACCCTATAGAGATAGGCGTGTTAACCACGCAATCGGACATTATATGAAGATTCCTTTCCATTCCCGTGGCATTCACCATTTCAGTGGCATTGATCGTCGAATTATCGTCTTGGATGTGCATGTTTGCATTTTTTCGTTTAACACTAAGGTATTTAAGGAAATTGGCGCTATCGTAGTATGCGAAAACCCCCTTTGCGATTCTTTCAGCGGCTTCATCAGGATCGTTAATGCTTTCAAATTTATCTCCGATTTTCTGCCCTTTCTCGTCTAAGGATTGTTGGAAGAAGTTCTTGGTTTCGCTGCCCCAGCCACCACATGTGAGCTTGCTATCAACTAGTTCTTTTAGCGTATCTATAGTGACCCTAGGTGCAGGGTTGGCTAGAATGGCCGTCATACTCGCTCTGTACGATACCACTAATAAGATACAGTATAGCCAGTACCATCCAGTCAAAAGTCGTATCGACCAGCCCGTTGGCAGCTTAGGCAGGGAAACGACAAGTAACATTCCATAGGTATATAGAATACTGTTTGTAATTTCGCCGAACAAGTATAAGCCGACTGGTTTTGCATCTGCAAACATTAGGCGTCAGTTAGCGTTCAAATGAGTCAGGATTACCTGCAAGCCTGTTTTTAATGAGTAAATTTACATTCAATATATGTATTATAAAGGCATGAGTTGAGAGGTTAATAACATTTGTAAGGTTAATAATGATATATCGGACGAAAAATTAAAGAATATTTAAATTTAACAGTTAAACTCATACAGATAAAGTTCAAATAAAAAGTAAATAGAATTCCTTTTAAGTAGTTTTCTCTTTCTAAAAATTAGATTTACCCACTAGCTGTGCCCTCAACTTAGTTCGCTCGTGCGTAAATTTAAAATAATTTTGTTTTTAAGCTGGACAATAGACAGATAGACAAAACTTTCAAAATTATAATTTTTTGCATGTAGAACCAGATTTCCATTTTGATATATAATAGATTTCAATTTTCAACTCTTTTATGCATTTGCTTTACCACTAAGGTTTTCTTTCTTGTCTGGATTTCTTGATTGTTCCTTGAAATCTAACAAGTCCAAGTAATAATAGGCTAAGCCGTAGAAAATCGATCCTGTCACCAATAGCACCAGGAGAACCGCGATCCACATGTACAATCTAGACAAAAAGTTTATACTTACATTAAAAATTAAAATAAATATTATGTTATAAAACCATTGAGATAAACGTTGTGCCGTGTGGAATGGACGACATTACCCTCATCGTTTTAATTTTTTTTTACACACAAGACAGACAGGTTAGAATTAAAATAAGGGAAATTACGCAATAAATATTAAATATTGTCAATTAAATAAAATTATCAAATAGAAGAGCTTACTTAAATGGCAAGATGAGCGTTTTCCACGAATTATCAGTCAGCGCTTCAGGCGTAAGGAACGTCCAACACTGCGATGTGTATGGTATACTTAGATCCGTTAAATCCAAATGGTACGGTGTGTACTGCAGATTGCCCAGCGCTAAATCCGCTTTACCATTCACTATTTCACCGAGTAGACCAGAAAAAGAACCATTGGCCTGCTTTTCACCCCATTTATCCAGCTCTGCGTTGATCGCTTGGTACAATTTTGGTTTGAAATTCATCTTTTGGGAGAGTGTGTTGAGGATCTGTAAGATTTATCTTCGTCATTTCTATATATCGCAGATATTTCTACTAGGTTTATGTTAGCACTATGAGTAACTAAATAAACGATAAGCATTGAAAAACAACTAAACTTACTTCTACCTCAACACCGCTGACTTTATTTGTCTCATTCGTTTTCATAACCGTCACAGAAGGGACGTGTTCCAAATACACCACCTTTAAAACCTCACCATTCAGATTGCTTGTTTTATCAACAAACAAGTCTCTTCCATAGTGAAACCTACCATTCCTCCAAGTATCCACCCTTTGAGATATAAAAACCTCTTTTATTGGGTTCGGGAATGGTATTGTAGAGAGATCGAACCAGGCTTTGCTTTTGAGTTTTCCAATGACTTTCTTATGGTGCTTTATAAAAATAACGTTGACTATTCGCTTCCAAAGATAGTGGAAGTCGCTGTGAAATAGTCGTATGTCGTGGAGCATTATGTACATGGCTCTTGTGTCAAGCAGACGGTATCTATTGAGAAGAAATGAATGGTTTTAATTACAAAAGAACAGCAGACTTGCAATTTTTTTTGGAGTTAATGCAAACTATTATCATAATATGATAGGTAACTACTATCTGACTTCGTCTGCTTTAAACGTTTTTTTCCATCTTTTGTTCATAGCTTTCCTTAATAAATGGACTATCCAATACAAAATGATATAACTTACGAGGTAACAAGCGTGCGAGGTAGGTAGGTGCGTGGCAGTATAAAAACATCATGATTGATTGCACCTATAATCAAGAAGGTAACATCACTCATAAGATAGGTGTAACAATATTACCTATCTCCAAAAGTAAGTAGTCTAGTAGCTTGTAAACCGTTGACTAAAATAATTAAGTAGACATTGCAGCCATCTTTCTTCGCTTGTCGTATAGATTCCAATGTATAAAAGTTTGGGGAGAGCAAATCTTCGCGTTCTTCTACAACAATCTAAAAACATTTTCTGATACATAAGTGATTTTTAATTACGTATCTAGTTAATTAATAAGTATATGGAAATTGTAGATGTGAAGGAATTATTATTATCAAATCGTTTCTAACTAATTAGGTATATTATTTTCAGTATAATATTGTGGTTACCGTTACAAAAGGCATTGGGAAAGTCTTCTTAAACAGCCCTCCTTCAAACACGTTCAAATAAACGGTATCGGTGATAGCGGCGACGCATGAAACGTCCTCCTTCCTTGCTATGCGATTCAATAGATCGATGATAACATACTGCAAATCTGTCTTTACTTTTAACTCTTTTATAATCGGCCCAATATCTGCAGATACCCTGCAAAATCCATACTAATATTATAAATGCGAAAGTAACTCTGTCTGTCTGTTACTCAATCACGCCTAAACTACTGAACCAATTTGCATGAAATTTGGTATGGAGATATTTTGATACCCGAGAAAGGACATAGGCTACCTTTTATTGCGAAATATGTACCACGGGCGAAGCCGGGGCGGACCTCTAGTATCAAAATATGTCTCAATAAACAATGGAATTGAAATACCGTCACTTTGGGTAAGTAAATTATTATAGAAGTTTTTTTTTTAGTTTTTTCAGCATATAAAGTATAAATGTTTCAAGCTACTCTTGTTCATTCCTTATCGTTTATTTATATGCTAAAAAATATTTTAAAATTAATGTTAAATCTACAAAGTTAATGAAATATTTTACTCACAGGAAAACCCCACACAGTACGAACGTTGTTATTCGAAGCATGGTTTAAAATGGAATAGCTTCTAGAAGGCTTCTAGCTTGTGGTGATTGACAGCTTTCGTTTATTATGTAAATTAAAGGGAACCTGACATTTAATCTAAATACATGTTTCTATCTTTACCTGTAACAGCTTTTTGGTTGAATGGAATTGACCAATACCTTGATGAATTGTTAATTTAAAATTAAGCTCTATTTCTTTGTTTATTTTCCATTCAACAATAATGTGTTTTAATATAAAAGGTTGTGCCATAGGAATCGTTACTGAGCACTCTTTCCTAAAGAAATGTGCTGTGAAAATTTATATTTATTTAAATTGCAATAGAATTTATGTTTATATTTTTAACGACAGTTATTTTGCATAGTAAAGTTTCGAGTGCAAATTAAAAAACAAAGTTGTATTTGTATAATTTATTACGTAAACCATTGTATACAATATAAAAGTATAAAAAAATCCCCAACAAATTTATATTACTTAATATTAACCATCCAACATACAAAATATAAATATCACATAAAAAAAGACTAAAAACTAAACTAAAAACTAGTCATTCATAAAAAATACAATATTATCATTAAAAAATATGATCTAAATATGTATATTTCATAATTTTTATTCATTTTTCATTTGTACAGCATTCATTAGTTGCCTATTATTGCACCATACTTGCTCATTTTTTTTTATTTATTACATTTATGTATTTATGTTTTTCATGTGATGTCAAAATAATTATTTAAATGTTAATACTATTAAGTATATTTTAAAAACCTTAATAAAATTGCAAGAATCGGCACCTATATGTAGTAACCACATTTTAAAACCAGTCTTTTAAATTACCTATTTAACTTTTAAAAATCCCATGTAAAGTAGGGTTAAGTATTTATCTTTATAATATCTTGATTATATTTTACTACGTCTATCAATGATTTTATAAGTAAAAACGTGTATATTGGTTATTTGCGCTCAGGGACACATCAAAATGTAGCTAATTAGCCAGATTTTACATCAGTTGTCTCTTTTTCATTGATTTTATAAGTAAAAAGGTGTATATAGGTTATTTGCGCTCAGGGACACATCAAATGTGGCTAATTGGCCAGAATTTACATCAGGTTTCTCTTTCGTTCACGATAATTGAAATAATGCCATCTCACTTTAAATTTGTTAAATAACTGTTTGCAAATAAATTATTTATGATTATTTTGTCGTCTAATAGTGTGTATCTCTTTCGGAGATGAAATGTGTTGATAACCTACATACACCTCTTACTTAAATATATTTTTAAGTTAGTAACTTATTATAACTTAGACGTAACATAATTGTGCCAAAACACGACGTCTTTCCACCACTCCGGTCGTGTCATAGAACCGGGGAATGTCATTACTTTGTCTTGTATATGTTTGTATGCCTGCAACAAAATATTATATTAGTTTTTGACGAATAACGGCCCTACATCTAATATATGGCAGCGTTGTTGAAATTTAAGAGATGCAGGCATTATAATTATAGGCATCTCAATCGTGTATCTCTTGTTTTAGTTATCAGTGAACGTATGTCAATAAAAAAAAGACGGGTTGCACTCCGGGAGTGCCGGCAGAAGTGAAAACTTGATTATTAACGTTGAACATGTTTGATATTTTGGAATGGTATCCGTCTTACGCTTTTTCGATCAGGTCACGTGTCCTGACGCGAGTTTAAGATTTTATACCCATTACAGAAAAAGTGCTCAACGCCGCTAAAGAAGTTTTCACTTCAACAACCAAACTTTGAAAACATACAATATGATATAAAATCCTATCAATAAAACATAATATGTATAATTAAATATACAGCTTGCAAAAATTTACACTCCTCCAAACGCGAAAATAGCTGTGTTTTACCTGAAAATAAAACACATATTAAATACTTACCTATATTTGAAGCTTACTTCATTGAGAAGGCACCTAGCTTTTTCCGCCTATTCTTCCCTCTCTTTCCGTTGTATGTATGCTATCTCTCTCGCACACCTCTCCACCAGGTGGCGGGGCGCACGATAATGTCGGGCGCTGGATGTTTTTCATTGAGTCGAAATCCACAACAGGTGGACGTTAAGTGTAAGCTTCAAATATAGGTAAGTATTTAATATGTGTTTTATTTTCAGGTAAAACACAGCTATTAAACACTTGACCGTAATTTGAAGCTTACTTCATTGAGACCTGCTTGTTACCCACCTGGTGTACAATATATGGACGCCAATGTGAATTTGAATACATAAGTAATTACTTATTTCTTTATTTGAAAGAGTAAGGTGTGCAGATAGTATACCTACCAATAAATCACACAAATTTTTATATTATATAATGTATTAACAATCCCAGATGAAAAGTTAATCAAATAAGAACCAAAAAGTTAATCATAATGATTAAAAGTATTAGAACTTATGAGATTGGTTCAAGCGTACCTTAGTTAACCTTTTGGGCTTGAAAAGTTAAAGTTACTACAATTTTCACTATCTTTAGCGTAAATCTGCGAAAGCGCCAGTAACGACTTTCAATTACGCATTTAGATGTTACTTACAAAATGAAGCAACAGCTGATCCCGACGAGGCAAAAATACCTAAAAACTCAAACCTTTATTTATTCAATTAGAACTCTGTAGAAGCACAATTGAATCATCTTAACATAGAATTACCACCTGTCTCAACTCACACAGTTTTAACCCAACCTGCTACAAGCGGACAAGAAGAGAACTTGGTCCTTACTTTTGGGGTCAGAAATAAATTTAAAAGGTCACCCCTTGAATAAGGCAATAAAATATCAAAACAGGTAAACGGTTTTAATTATAATACAGATTTTTAACATCCAACCAAACCGTGCGGTATCTATTAATGTTTAGAGCCAACGCCACCAATCATAATCTAAACATGGCTAGTACTTTCAGTACAATGCATGAATTATTTATTTAAAACTGATAGGTCATAAACTCTGTACTGGAAACAAATATACTGAACTTAAGAGACTAAAATGATAAGGAGCTTATCTGTGTCCCAAAACTGCAATTACTACAGCCAAGTACGTTACTTTTAATCAATTCGGTTTTAAGATATAATTATGATTTACATCAGAACTTATATACCGAAAGCCTCGGGACTACATAACGTGACTTATCTTCTTATACTTATATAAAAATGAATCGCAAAATGTGTTGGTAAGCGCATAACTCGAGAACGGCTGAACCGATTTCGATAATTCTTTTTATACTCCTTGAAGTACGAGGATGGTTTTTATGTAGAGAAAACGTAAGTACCACGAGCGAAGCCGGGGCGGACCGCTAGTTTATAATAATAGTGTTTGTGCACAACACTAGGCAGTCAACAGCTATATGAACGTCAGATAGGAAAAGAGCCAAATTTATCCAGTCAGTAACAAAGGATTTTAACTATAGTTACTTTATTCTAATTCAACCTACCTATTCTAACAACCTACTACTAGCTACTCCGTATGTCTTTTGGATAGACGGAGGCAAATAGGATTTTTATTCCAACTATATCATTTGATATTTTGAAAATGTACTCCACATTTTCATACCGTCAGTCATTTTGCAGATTATAGTGGTGCAGCACTGAACACTGTCTATTAGGTGGCTGATGCTGCTGACCGGGCCTTCAGTTCCGCTTTCCAGAATACCTTCACCCTTCTAGGTGTTACTACTACTGAAATAGCGGTACTCTATCGCGTCGTTCAGGTCTCTAACTGACTAGGATTTCTCATATTATCGTAACAACCCTTGCTCGTTCTAACGAGGATAAATTATCGCCAAGGAATTCTGCTGCAGGATAATGGCAAGAGAGATTATAAGCTTAACTATGCATTATTATGTTAAGGAATATGGTGGGTTTTGAATACTATCGTCGTCTGAAAGTATCTCCTTTCGATTAACTGCATTAAGGATGCAGATCTGATCCCATCTTTGTTCCGTAGGAATGCTACGACAGTCTAAACGTTACACTGAACAAAGAAAATTTCCCTGAATATAGTCGGTTGTTCCAACATCCGTAATATGGCTAGCCTAAGGTTAGTTATCCCCTGATTGTAACTGCTACCAATGGAGGCATTGCTCTTGTGTTGTCCACAGTTGTGCGAGTGCAAAAATGAAGAACAGAGCTCGTGGGGAGCTATGTCGAATGAATCTGTGTTAAGATTATGACAGTATAGGACAGTCAGCTGTGGATGCGAAGACAGGACATTACTTTATTCATCCGTAAACACGCGAGGCAGCCACGGACAGCGATATAGCAAGAACTAAGCGATATAGCAAGAACTAAACCAGCAAAGTTTAGTTCGCTTACCAGACTTATATTTTAAAAGCCGTATAGCCTGTACATTTCATTTATTGCCCCCCCCCCCTCAAAGCAAAGAAATGAGAAGTCATTTGGCAGAGCTTTCTCGTTAAGGGTAGGGGTTCCAAGTAATATCTAATAATAAGAGGCTTTTGTTTGGAAAGATTGACTTTCTGTTATTTATCCTCTATCCTATGTAACTCAACAGTCAGTATTCTTAGCATTCGTCGAGTACTTAAACGTTTTACGTTAATAGTTGTATATAACTTTATTATACAATATAATAATCCTGGTGGGATGACAAAAAAACTTGTCTAACAAACGATTATCCTAATCCCTCAGCGATTTATTGTTTGAGCCCCGAAGAAAAATCTCATGGGTGCAATAATGAGGTCAAATGGGTTGAAAAACGAGTCAAATAAATTGCCTACAAGACCGGGCAACTAAAATAGGCCTATGAGAGGTCAACTATACGTAATCAATCGTCATTTGTTACATTCAATCGCTTTGCGATTAAAAAATCTCTTCCGATGTTTGTATATGAAAATTGGTCGTCTAGTGCCATTTAATTACGATACCAAACATACCGTTGACACAAGGCTTGGTGACAATCCTCGAAACCACCGCCACAAATCATCTGCGAGATGATATTTGATCCGACTCGCCTTCCTTTGTTGTGATTAGGCTTTGCATTGGTAAATACAATTTGTTCAATTCTAATTTCCATAATTGGTAAACCAATGGTGGTTTCCTGATTCCTGAAGCGTAAACTTTTAGGATACGAAGTATCAATTTCATGCGCCCATTATTTGACGTATCTAACCTTTATTGTATTTATTAGATCATTTACTATACTGCCCACTGTGAAGTAGATTTCAAAACCTATTTCTACCTACCTTAGAAGAGTGAAGATCCGATACGGTCATATCCAAAACTTCTTTCGTGGGTCCTCGTTGACAAAAGCAAATATCTATGATCATTTTAATGATCAATCCTTTGTATATTTGCACCAATCGCCATTAAAGCCCCGCGAGGGCTGATATATATGTGCACCATTTCCCCGTGGGGACGGTTGTTATCAAAGCCCCGCGAAGGCTGATATATATTTGCACCATGTCTCCGTGAGGTACTGTTGTAATCAAAGCCCCGCGAGGGCTGATATATATTTGCACCATTTCTCCATGAGGGACGGTTGTAATCAAAGCCCCGCGAGGGCTGATATATATTCGCACCATCTTTTCCGTGAGGGACGATTGTAATCAAAGCCCCGCGAGGGCCGATATATATTTGCACCATTTCCCTGCGAGCGACAGCTGCGCGAGGGATGTTTGTAACTAGAAATAAGTAGGGCCTGCCAAAAAATGCTTAAGAGACACCCTGCGAGGGTGAATTTGACCTGGCTAACCCCTGCGAGGAGTAGTGGCCACATTTATGTATTCTGCTTCGAGCAAGAATACACCTTAGTGCTAATATAAAAATAGCAGTAAATAATAATTTAAATAATATAGCAATTAACAAGGTCCTTTAACTTATTTTCCAATGTTAGCGACATTTAATAAATTCATAATTCAAATCAATTCACTAAATTTTAAAATGAACTTCGATTCATATTTATTTTTGTTCATGCAATCGATGTAACATTTAGTTGCTTTATATCCGTTAACATTCCTTACGAACGCAACCACACCGTCGTAGGACGTTATATTTAATTGCACAAAATAATCTCCACTCACCCGCAATTTTTTACTTTTTGTCAAGGTGTACAAGTTTATAATATTATTCTAAAACGTTAGAAGTGAATTGTAAATCCTTTGAAATAAGTGTATCTAAATCTAATTTATATTAAGATATCTCGATAATTATTATACGATAACCCTTTCAGCACAAGTTCAGTAAACCAAAGAATTTAATTGTAAAATTTTTGGTACTTACTCGTTTTAACAAAAAAGTTGCATCATTTGAACATAGGAAACGTAATTTTCAATCAAATTAGCCATTGTAATATGTCTATTTTCACATAAAAACGGATCAGAATAATACTCATAAAAGGACACGTATAGACTACGGATAGTTTTGAATGTGTGGAACATTCATGGTACGTATCTACTATACATGAGCGAATTCCATCATTATTCAGTTGAGCGGTAACTCCCGTACGATTTATAAAATAATATCACAACGTGTTCTGACATGTCGTGACTTCTTGGAGCTGACTCATCTCGTTCGATAATTTTTAGTAATAAACTATGATAGGAATTCCGAACCGTTCCTAGCGATAACGACAATGTAATAAAGTCGTAGCAATGGATTGTATGCCTGTAAAGCTTTGAGTTGGCTCATATCCATACTAAGTATTAATTGTAATTTTTCCACGAAAAATTCACTTGTACCCTTGTAATAAAAACACATTATTAAAAATGAAATAAAATATTAAAAATATCTATATACAAGAGAGGGTATTTGATATATCTAGTAATATCAAATAATCACAAAAGTAATATTAACGATTCGAGTAAAGCCGAACGGTAACACCGTTAAAATAGCTTTACTCACAGTATTAAAAATTCAAATATTAATTAGTACATATTGCATAATGAAATATTTCAAAAGAAAAGTTACTATTTCAAGTAAAATGTAACGGTTGTATCGTTAATTTTAAATATCTTTATTCATGCTATTAAGTATTTAAGCATATTGAAAAATAAACTATTGCTGAAGGATTCATTAAAAACCTCAGCATTTTAAATAAAGTCCAACGATTATACCGTTGACTTTAAAGATTTTTACTCATTTTTAAGTAAAATATTATTAGAATAGATGTAAAAATAACTCACTGTACCGATCCGACGGGATACACTTTTTAACACTTTTAGCACTTGCTTTAAGCAATACTTAATACTTAATACTTAATAGCACCAAGGTTGTAGTCTTGTAGACAACCTTCTCGCGGCGGAAGCTAGACGCCAATGAAAAACATCCAGCGCCCGCACATTATCGAGCGCCCCGCCACCTGGTGGAGAGGTGTGCGAGAGAGATAGCATACATACAACGGAAAGAGAGGGAAGAATAGGCGGAAAAAGCTAGGTGCCTTCTCAATGAAGTAAGCTTCAAATTACGGTCAAGTGTTTAATTTGTTGTTTGGATCTATGTTTGTAACTCTTTCACGCAAAAACAACGCCTATTTTGATGATACTCGGCAATAACTAACAAATAACATTAAAAATACTTGCTTTAGAAGATAATACAAAAACATACCTGTCCATCAGCCATGCCCAGTATGGAGTTAAGACACCAGTCAGGCGGAGCCAGGGTATCAGCTAGGCTCACAGATTGTGTGCTTAATTTCCCACATAGATGTAGTACACCCTCACGGATTTGCAGCCCTTGGTCGTGGGTGAAGTAACCGCCCTAGGGGTAGTGATAATTGTTAGTAATTTAAGACTTTAACGGATTTTTAACCATGAGGTATTATTACTAGAGAGGACACCACGAACAAAAACTGTGCGAGGCGCGCGGCGGCTTGTGAGTCATACACTTTGTAGATATTCTGCCTCTTATTATTTATAAATTAAAACCAATCAATGTAACAAATAAATATTGTTTATCTTATTAAAAAAATATGAATAAACTTATCAATTCAAACCAATCAATGTAACAAAAATAAATTGAGTTTGAGACGATTGACTCTAACTCGTGTTACAAATAGTGTAGTAGCGATGTCCTCTCTAGTACGCAGTACATGTAACTCAATGTTTTAAACGCGATATATTCATTATATTATTTCATCAGTTTTGATCACTTTATAGCGAGTGTGGTCACGAATGGCCGTAAGGTAGATGTTGCCCCGGTATGGCAAAAAAAACGCGGGTTCGAATCCCGCCACATGATCGATTTTTAATTTTTTTTTATTTTATTTTCATTTACAAAGCATTTGAATGATATTTAAATGCTGTAAAATCGTAACAAAATTATAAAATTTACAAAATATACCCAAAAGCTAAGTGATCATAAATACTAAGAGTCCTTGATAAAAAAAATAACAGCCAAATGTAGCATTACTCACAATATACAAAGTCGCCAGATGCTTTTCCAGCAAGAAAGCTCCATACAAGGAGACCAGATCGAGTAGAACTTTCCTGCACGCTTCATCGGGGAACTCTTTCGCCGTCTTGTAGAAGTGGTTTATTATGAAGTTCTGCAAAAATATATGGTAATGTTAGACGTAACTTTTAATTTAATATTTTAGTGGATGAATAGTTATCAATGTAATAGTCATTATTTTATGTCTGAATATGCTTAGCTGTCGAATACTATAAATTGCCGGCTGCCGCTTTCATTTGACTCGTGGCGCATTCGTACGAATCGTGCCTAGGGGCTCGGACGTTGTTTATGCAACGTTCGACCCAACTACCCTCACTTTATTAATAGTCGTTGACTTGCTGCGATTTGTTATCAACTACCTGCATCAATTAGGTAGCTGTGTAGAATCGCAGTACATTCTTATTAGTTATTACATTCAAACTAATATTTAACCCAGCCTCGCGTGTAATTTCTTATAGTAAGTTAATTTTTTATGTCAATGATTTCAACGATAAAGGAAGTGTGTCATTATAACGATGGATGTAAAGGAACCTAAAATTTATGTATTTTTTACAACAACAATTTAAACACGGGATGCAATTCAATTCTATAATATAACTAGCGGTCCGCCCCGGCTTCGCCCGTGGTACCTACATGTTTAAACTATCCTATCTCTCAAGTTGGATCGAACTGCACATGGTGTGCTTAGAAGATATTCTAAAATGCAGTTCCATTAAGAACTAACAATACAAAAAAGAAGTTATTAATCAAGTGTCTTCATAGGGAACTAGTTTGTCTTGGGCCCTGGCCACTCCAGAATAAAAACCACAGGAGTTCAAAATAATTCTGAATCGGTAGAAAATACTTAAACATAAAGCTGTCATTATTTAGTACGTGTTATAATTAACTAGCTGTTCCCCGCGGTTTCACCCGCATTGCTCCGCTCCTGTTGGTCTTAGCGTGATGATATATAGCCTATATCCTTCCTCAATAAATGGGCTATCTAACACCGAAGGAATTTTTCAAATCGGACCAGTAGTTCCCGAGATTAGCGCGTTCAAACAAACTCTTCAGTTTTATAATATTAGTATACAGGGTGACTCGTAAGACGTCAGACGCATTTTGACAGGAGCTTCGTCTCATGAAACTGAACAACTTTTGTTCTACAACTTTGCTGAATTCGTAGAAAAAATTTTGGACTTTGTATGGAAATCGGTCAGCTGATTAGCGAAGTTTCCTTAGTAGAAGCTCCTGTCTTAATCCGTCTAACGTCTTACCTTTCACCTGGTAGATATGAATAAAAAATTGTTTAACTTTACCTCTCCATAAACACACGACAAAGCTACAGCATTGTACGACTGCGACTCGTTCTTAGCCTGCACGTTGTTTTTCCCCTCTTGTTTCAATTTCTGCACTTTGTCGTATGTCATCTTGAGAGTGTATGCAGTTAGCCATTTGTACATTTGCGTTATATCTATAAAAATAGTGGAATATATAAAAAGAGCATTTGTGCAGAGCATACGTGAAGTGAAACTTCTTTGGCCAAATTCACAGATACCAAAATTGTCGCCTTACTCCATGAAGTGACGGTATTGCCATGAAATTGTAATCTCAACGCTCCTTAAGATGTTTCACTTAAAAATACTCACATATATTTTTTAAATCTTTAACACTTGATTTGTTAAAAATTATGAATGAAAAAATTATAACCTCAACATTTTCAGTAGTGGTGACCTCTATTATAAGACATATAAGAAGATTTTAATAGACAGTTAATCAACAGGAATTTTGTTACAAAGATAATCATATGAAAATTTGGGGATAAATCTATACTAATATTATAAAGAGGAAAAGTTTGTATGTATGGTTTTCACGCATAAACTACTGGACCGATTTTGATGAAATTTGGCACAGATAATCTTTAGACCCTGAGAAAGAACATAGGCATACCTTATATTGAGAAATATGTACCACGGGCGAAGCCGGGGCGGACCGCTAGTAATTAATAATTGTTATTTAGCAGTACATTAAAAAGTCATCATTTTAATACATTTCACTTACTATACGGATCCATGAGCTCCTCCACCTTCCACCAGGGACAGCTCTTAGCCAGTGTATCATCAGAACCAACCAGGAACTCCAAGGAACCAAGTGGACCATCAGCTCCAGTGAGTAACTTCCTCCGAGGATACACTCCGAGCAGCCAGTTGCTGGTCTGCTGCAGCAAAAGGCTGTTCTCACCCTCGTAAGTACAATTTGCGTCGTTGTCGTTGCGTATGTCGCCTATTCCTGCCGCTGGGATTAAAAGGTAAATGTTAATAATATGAGTAAAATGATCCTTTTTTTGTGGATTGCCTGAAAAAGATCACATTTCAAGGCCACCTCATGTATAAGAATGATCATGTAAGATAATTAATCGGCAATTAATAAGTATAAATTAAAGTGAATCGTCAATAATGTTGATAAGTGCAAAACGGCTCGACCAATTCGTCAAATTTTTAACGTTTTTGTTAAGGCGAAAGGAAGGTTTCTATGTCGAGAAACCACGAAAAAGGGACAATATGGCAGAACAACGTCTGCCAGCAACAAGTTATAACTAATTTTTAACTGTATGAGAATTGTTTATTTCACTTTTCTTTTATTTTAAGTATATTTATTTACCTTTCAAATACCCATGTCCCCCGCACGCCTCCCTACAGTTCTGTATGGCGTCTCTCGCCAACCAACCACAGAGCGGCTTAACAGCTGACGACAATGCGTGCATCTCTATACCTTGGTTCGCTGCGTTTTCTAATTTACCTGTAATTTTTTCAATAAATAAATATTTCGGGACAATTTTCACACGGCACGATCTGATCCCATACTAAGCTTTCGCTTGTGTTATGGAAACCAGATGGCTGATAAACATACATATATAATTTTAAATAAATACTTATATAGATAATCAACAGACACAGAGCAAACATCTATGTTCATCACACAAATATTTGCCCCGGGTGGGAATCGAACCCACGACCTCTGGCTTGGAAGGCAGGGCCACTACCAACCAAGCCAACCAGCCAGTCGATCGAAATGTATGAGAAAATTTTAAAGAATAGAAAATAAAAACTGGTCACTAGGCGGGATTCGAACCCACATCTTTCACCTTATCGAATTTCACAGCTATCGATTTCTTCTGCCGAAACAATTTAGATCGATAAATCTTTTCTTTAAAATTTTCTCATTTATAAAGCACTAGAGGTCCGCCCCGGCTTCGCCCGTGGTACATATTTCGCAATAAAAGGTAGCCTATGTCCTTTCTCGGGTATCAAAATATCTCCATACCAAATTTCATGCAAATTGGTTCAGTAGTTTAGGCGTGATTGAGTAACAGACAGACAGACAGAGTTACTTTCGCATTTATAATATTATTAGTATGGATTAGAATGCTTAATGTTAAATGATATGTTTTTTTTGGTGGCTATACATCGACTGTATATCGATTGGGTGAAGACTCAGAGTATTTTGTAGAATTTTATAGTATAGTATAGGAAGTATAATATCTAAAAGTAAATAATACTAAAATCTAAAAATAATTTTTAAACAGACAATATGGCGATGATACAATGTGAATGTGATATCCTTAAGACTATTTACAATTACTCATAAACTTGATTGATAAACAAAAAATGGAATCGAGAAAAAATAAAAGATGGTTATCTGATATAGCCATGGTAACTAACACTGGCACGTTTACAGTTTTCAAACTAACATAATTTTCTTTTAGTTTGTTGTTAACAACAAAAAAAGAGCGTGTGTGCCAAGCCCACGTGTCAGAAGTGAAACTTCTTTGGAAAGATTCAAAGATACGAAAATCGTCACCTTGACGAATGACGTGACGGTATCACCATGATGCGACCTTGAAATTTTACTCTCAACGCGCCTAAAGAAGTTTCACTTCAAAAATCCTACTTAATATAATATGGTTCTGTATTTTTGGTAATTATACAAAAAAAAAACTTACCCATGAAGTTATCAATGGTAATATTGACGTGTGTGAGGCTAAACCAAGAACAGAAGACACGGAACGCGTAAGCTGCCGCAAGGTAAGGCAATAGTCGGATTTGCTGAAACAATAGAGATAATGTTGTAATAGATATTTATTAAGAGTATTTGAGATACACGTTCGACCTCACTCGAGTTTACCCGGGAAAATGTTGGCCAGGAAAAGAAAATCTAAAGGTCGAAATTTTTTTCTTCTTCTCTACAAGATCTTTAGAAATATTTCTTTACCAAAAGTCAAATGTCTTTTAAAATTTATTTGTATAGATCTGGGGCCCAGGTGATCCTTAATCGAGATTATTTTTATCGAGTCTATCTCTATATATAAAACTCAAAAGGTGACTGATATAGTGATCTATCAACGCACAGCCCAAACCAATGGACATATCGGGCTGAAATTTGGCATGCAGGTAGATGTTAGGACGTAGGCGTCCCCTAAGAAAGGATTTTAGAAAATTCATCCCCTAAAGGGGTAAAATAGGGGATGAAAGTTTGTACGATGAAAATTTATCTTTTCCACGCAGGCGAAGCTGCGGGCAACAGCTAGTCTAATATAAGTGTCATTGTTTATAAGTTAACAAAATATATTACACACACAATCAACTTCATAGTATGTAGTCTTGAAAACATTGCCGAAAAGTATAATTATGATATACCAACATAATATGTATATGTTGCAAAAATCCAACTATTATGTTTGATTTTTCGTGAGAATTTATACATTTAGAACATTGAACTTACGACTACATTAAATAATTATGACGTACGCTTGTATAATAAATAAGTAGTTTTTTTTATAATTCGGTAATAAAAAATTCGGTAAAATTATTATTATAACATTATTTTTCACAGTAAATATATATTTTTATAACTACCTTATCCAACATCATTAATTCTTAACCTACACTGATGAATTAGTATGAAGAGGAATAATTAAGTGAATATTTTGTAACCAATAAATTCAAAAACAATGATAACGATAAAAAATCCATTCCCAAGCGCTACATTATTACTTAATGACAAAGTAGAAACTAGAATATTATATTTTTGTATTAATCTCAGATAAACAGAGATGCCTAAAGACAATCTTTTGTGCATTTCACTTTGATAACATATTGATTAGATAAGATAAGACCGATTGCACAATAAAGACAAAATAAATAAATAAACAATATATATATATATATATATATATATATATATATATATATATATATATATATATATATATATATATATATATATATATATATATGTATATATAAATGAATCGCAAAATGTGTTGGTAGGCGCATAACTCGAGAACGGGTGGACCGATTTCGATAATTCTTTTTTTATTATATGTATTCCTTGAAGTACCAGGATGTAGAGAAAACATAAATATGTACCACGGGCGAAGCCGGGGCGGACCGCTAGTAAACAATAATTTCTCATATACCTGCTGC
Source organism: Colias eurytheme (assembly GCF_061535395.1). Taxonomy (NCBI): domain Eukaryota; kingdom Metazoa; phylum Arthropoda; class Insecta; order Lepidoptera; family Pieridae; genus Colias; species Colias eurytheme. The sequence continues at coordinate 11,923,055 of NC_142988.1, read as the reverse complement.
TGATATTCCAACACAGGAGTTTCGTCCGCGCCATTTTCGGCGCCAAATTGTTTTCTCACCGCCGAGTATCTAATGGCGATCACTATGGCCTTCACGAGGTAATGTGTTGTTATCGAAGTAATGTGCACTCTACCGCCTGGAAATAAAGCTCATTTTTTATTGGCAGATATTGAAGTAATTTGTAGTATAAACGGTTTTTAATGGAAAATTATTAATAGAATTATATATTCTGTTGTGACAAAATTTATGAATAATTCATAATCAATGAATATTTTTTATTGTACCTATTTCATCGTTTAATTCCATGGTGATTAAAGAAATATTCTTAACACAAAGTCCATCATTTTATAGCAGTATTTACGTCATAATAATTGGTTACATTTAACCTTAAATAATTACAGTTCCCTTGATGTTTTTATTAAATCTTTAAACCTATTACTATTGTAATGTAAAATATTTTTTTTATGTAGGTCTTAGGGCGATATCTCAATGATTCAATTACTTATTTTAATTATTTAATTATGATTGTTTTGACTTTGATCGATAAATATATTATATAGAATCACTTAGATTCTCTTATACCAAGTAAATAAATGAATTTTAAGCTATAGACCAAGGTTAAGGTTTTTGTATGCGATCGATAACCCAATTAATTTACAATTTAAAATCATATAAACATCGCTGGTTCAACTTCAAATTAATTTATTTTGAAGTTTGAATAAGGGCCGATTTTTCAATGCTTGGATAAAACTTATTCGTCGGTTAATGTATAAAACTACCATTTTAAAAACGTATTCTAAATGTCCGTATTTGAAAGTTTGTGTGACATTTTAATATTATCGTGTAATACTTTATTGGACGGATAAGTTTTATCCAAGCATTGAAAAATCGGCCCTAAATGTATTTATACTTAAAAAAAGGGAATTCCTATAAAACAATTAACCGTAATATTCACATACCAGATAAAATTCCCAGGGCTGCTCCGAATCTCTTGTTAGGGTCTCTGAAAGGTGTCTGGTAGACTCCATTGTCATCTACTCCACCAAGCTTGTCCAACGCTAGGTCTTTTGGAATCCGGTACTTGTTGAACATAACGAAACTGGAAAAGGAATTATTGAGGGTAGTTGAATAAAATATCTAATTTTATTAGAAACTAGATTTCCGCCTAGTATTTTTACAAGGGTATTACGCGAACGAAGCCACGCGCTCAAGATAGTAAGTATACATATACAATCAGTAAAAAAAATATGTAAATCAACTTAAATATTTGCATTATACTATGTACTAACATATTAACGTTTGTAGTATTGCACTTGGACCTTCGGCCTTCGGCATTTGCTTGCAATACTAAAGATCGTAAATCACCTCTGTATAGGTACTTAGGTATGTATATTTTGTTACTTGTTTATACATCAACTACAAGTCTGTCATTCTTAACACATATTATAAAGGATTTTTCGCTCGTTTTTAGCTAATAAATCTCAGCTGATTTGGAATTCGCCAGCAACAAGCTACATAAATATGTACAAAAGTATTGTCTACATCACTCAGAAAGCATATTTTTTGTTCGTGGGGTTTTAGTCGGTAAAAATCCAACATAACATAAACATCAGGTGGCCCATCTGCTCCTTTACTTGCTCTGACATAAAAAAAAACATAACTCTTTCCCAGGACATCAAGGGTACCTATCTATGCAAGATTTCCCCAGAAAAAACGGGAAGCTACTCAAAAACAAAGGTAAAAAAATCCCAAAACCTTACCCATTATCCACTCCATTGAGGCCAATCTTTTCTCCAATATCGCCCACAGTGACCCCCGCGAAAGGCTTCAAAGTCTTAGGGTCCCGTAGCGGCACGATGAACGAGTGCAAGCCGTGGTTCGTGCCATTGGATATCAGCATTGCGTACACGATCGCGTGAGTTGCGCATTTCCCTGTATTTAATTAACATTAATACATAAAAAAATCAATTAAAAATACCTGTAACGATGTTCAATTAGTAAACTTATATTATGTTAAGTTTGTAATACTGTGTGGAGTTTTCCTGTCACAAAAATGAGCTGATCGGATATACATATGTGGTTCAGATATAGAAAATATTTTGAAAAATAGGTTTTTACCACGGGGGTGTAGCCATTCATTCAGATATATGTTAAGCTGAAACACTTAACAGGTTTTTATAAGATAGACCCAGAGGCATATAATTCTAGTCTCAAGTTTCCTACTTAATTTTAATTAAATCGACACCTAAATAGCAAATGTACACTTTAATTGGGAATAACGTTAATTTTGTGTTAAGCGTGTTAAAATTTTAAATTGGAAATCGATCTTAGCTATATGAAAAATTGTAGAAATATTAAATTACGCTCTCCCTGTTTATGGACCTTGTCTAACGGCAAAAGTGCAGCGTCTTATTCAGAGAGTGCAAAACTCCTGTGCCAGATTTTGCGTGACAATCCCACCCAGGTCTCATGTCACCCCTTTTCTTAATAGCATAAAGTTTTTAAAAATGAAAGGTCGGCAAGATTTATTATTGGCTTGCCTTTTATTTGATACGATCCATACAAAGCAGCCTGGATATCTGTACACAAAACTATTATGGCGTAAGGATACTGAAAGGGGTGAAATAAGAAGTGGAACTCAAGATTTATCCATCCCCCAACATAAAACTACCGCCTTTCGTGGGTCATTTAAATATAATGCGACGAAATGTTGGAACAACATACCACCTCCAATAAAAAAACTCAAGTGCAAATCCAACTTTCGTCGCACTTACAAATCACTACTGCTCAAATTACAATCATCATAATTTTATTTCCTTTGACTATACGTATCCAAACTTATAAATTAACACATTATACATACATACATACCTACCTATATACCTACATATAAATACTGATTTTACTTGACCAAATATATCTAAATATATCTATTCTACTGCTTATATATTATTATTATTACACATTTATTATTTCTTTACATTCATAATTAATTATTCTATTTTTATTATACTTATATATACCTACTTGATTGGAGGCGCAAACTATTCATCTGGGTATCTGGCAGAATTATCAGCGTTGTGGAGCTTGCTCCCACAACACTATGCTGAGCCAGGGCCTAATTGCAGCCAGCGCGCAACACAGATAATACATTCGTGTACTTTTTTAACTATAAGTGTAACTAATAACTGTAAGTGTTGTAAATTCCTTATAATTTTGTGTTATTTTATGTCTTTTTTCCTTTTTTTGTATTGTGTATTATTATGTATGTTCTGTTGGTTGCAATAAATCTTTTGTATTATTATTATTATGTTTCTCGGTTCCATAATACTCGGGTACCACCAGAAGGACGGTACCCGGACCTTTGGAAGGCTTACGTGGGGACACGGATCCAACACGCAGAGGCCCTTTCGAGAATTTTACTGTGTTGTGGGACACCAGCCGCAGCATGCCCATGACTGCACTATAGAGATACAGTCCTGGGCAGTCCGCGGCCGATGTAGGACTATTGTGAGAAATGGAAGCAAAATAAACCGGGCTATGGAATGGGATGCTACATGGACTGGAATTGGGGACTATGGAAACTATGGCACCTGCCTTTCTACTTAAGGGAAGTAAAAATTTGTTGGCAGGTGGTGACTCGCCCTCTCACTGTATGGGCCCCCGAAATAAGTCGCTGCAATAGTGCGACAAGGGGGCAACATATTGCGAGCAGCTAAGGGTGGAGAGGCGTCCCTGGACTTTAAACTACGATCACGCGCTCCCTGAGGGTCCAGCATCACGTGCCCACTCGCCACTTACGATTCGCATCCACCCTTCGAGCTAAAAGCTCTCGCGACTCCACTCTGGCCGGCCGGTTAAGGCAAGCCAGAGGTGGGGGTCCTGTCCTCGTCAGGCTTCACTCCGACCAGCCGGTAAAGGCGAGCCGGAGATGAAGACAGGGGCCTCCCCCGGGAGCACTCGGTTCCCGCGGGGTCGCTACTCCCCGACACCCCGCCACAAGGTGTCCTGCGGGTTGACTGATTGCACGGGTGGAATATCTGTTGTCACGTAGACAACAGATATTCCAACCGTGGGCGATGGGGTCGTCACATCCCTACGCCCTTATTATTATTATTATTATGTTTTTTTGTATTTTATAAGTTCTCTCATAATCGAGGACTCGAACATTTTTGCGGGCTTTTGGCCAAACAAAGATGCCTATACAAGCTTATATTTAATGGGTGGGACAAACAGACAAACTTAATTAATCTAAAGATAAAAATTTGCGAACTATACGGCACGTGTTTAAAATAACGGCCTTTTGTAAAAGAATATATTGTGTGTTACTATGAATGCTTAATGTTTTGAGGCTTAAGTGAAGTGATTTTGGTATGATTCCTGTAGTGGAGATAACTATTGGGACCGTTTTGACTGTACTGACTCGCCATTGAGTTTTAATTTCAATGGAGAGATCAGTATACTTAGCAATTTTGTTGGAGAATGTGGATGTTAGGTTGTGTGTATTAGGGATAGCGATATCTATTAAATATACAACTTTGTTTCGTTTATCTAGGAGAGTAATATCAGGTCTATTGCTTTGTATTGTTTTATCCGTGATAATGGTTCTGTCCCAGTAGAGTTTGTAGTTTGTGGAATCTAGAATTATTTTAGGGGTGTATTTATAGTAAGATACTTTTTCGGTGATGAGATTATATTTGATGGCCAGATATTGATGTATTATAGACGCGACTTGGTCGTGCCTATGCTTGTAGTCTGTCTGAGCAAGCGACCTGCAAGCCCCTGTAATGTGCTGGATTGTTTCGGATGCGCTGTGACATTGTCTACATTGGTCTGTAACTAAATTTGGGTCTTTCCGTATGAACTTCCTATAGTTTCTCGTATCAATTATTTGGTCTTGTATGGCAATCATAAAACCTTCTGTCTCTGGAAACAACTCGCCGCGTTTGAGCCATGTGTTCGATGCCAGCTTGTCGATGTCAGTATTCATCAAATCGCGTCGGTGTCTGCCATGTAGAGATTTCTGTAGCCATGCATCTATTTTCTCTTGTGGTTTTCTAATTTTTTCATTTTTTTGGGTACTTCTGTCTGATAGGTTTAGAGGTGTGAGTTTTTTGTCGGTGTGAGAGATAGCCTTGTGCAGTATGGAATCTAAGGTTTTATTGTGAAAGTATGAACGTAAATTAGTAATAATTTTATTATGTAGGTTTTGTATATCGATAATACCCCGTCCTCCTTCGGCTCTAGGTAGCGTCAGACGTTCTATTGCAGATCTTGGATGGTGTTTACGGTATTTAGTGCTTAAAGTATTTATAATTCGTTGAAGCTTTATTAGTTGTGTTTGAGACCAGTTAATTGTTCCAAAAGAGTAAGTTAATATAGGTATAGCAAAGGAGTTAATGGCTTTGACAATATTTTTAGCGTTAAGATGTGTGTTCAATATTTTATGTAATCTAGCTCTAAAGCATTTTTCAATTTCGATTTTAACCTGTTTATGGAGAATATTTTGATTTTGGTAGAAGCCTAGATATTTATATCCTATTTGGTTATCTACTGGCTGGATAACTTCGTCATTATGTAAAGTGTATGAATTAGATTCTAATTTACCTCGTTTAACACTCTGTATCTTACATTTATCAATACCGAAATTCATCTGTATGTCGGAAGAGAAAACTTGCGTTATATCTGCTAATTTGTTGATTTCAGCTAAATTTGAAGCGTATAATTTTATGTCATCCATGTACATTAAATGTGTAAGTATGAATTGATTATTGTTATATTTTAAACGGAAACCTACATTAGCCTTGTTTAATAAATTAGAAAGCGGATTTAATGCTAAACAAAACCAAAGAGGGCTTAGAGCATCCCCTTGAAATATACCACGGCGAATACTTATGGGCGCTGTTTCTGTAAATTTAGTTTGTGTGTGGAGTCTTAAAACTGTCTGCCAATTATTCATAATGGTTCGTAAAAAATTTATGAGTGTAGGATCTATTTTGTAGTGTTCGAGTATATATATAAGCCAACTGTGGGGGACCGAGTCAAATGCCTTTTGGTAATCTATGTACATTGTATATATATTTCTTTTCTTGTTGTATGCCTGCTTTGAAACCACTGAATCAATAACAAGCTGTTCTTTACATCCCTGAGTCCTTTTACGACATCCTTTCTGCTCTTCTGCTATTATGCTATATTTTTCTAGGTGCTGATACATTATTTGACTTATACATGAAGTGATAATTTTGTATATATTTTGTAGGCATGTGATTGGTCTGTACTTTGCGGGATTTTTTGGGTCTGATTTGTCTTTAGGTATCATGACGGTTATTCCTTGAGTAATATATTTAGGCATTGATTCGGGTGATTTAATAAAAGTGTTTATATGAGTTAATAACAAATGGTGGATGGCAGTAAATTTTTTATACCAGTAATTGTGTAACTTATCAGATCCAGTAGCTTTCCAATTGTGTGTCTTTCCTATGACAAACCGAAACAATTCAATAGAGACATCTTCATATTTCATGTCTAATACGTCGGTAAGACTGTCTTTTTCATCTTTAATCCATTCTGCGGGGTTGTGTTGAATTGGTTTCGCCCAAATATTTGACCAGAAACCATGGACATCTTCAGGATTCGGTAGTTCATCTAACTCGTCGCGTGGCTCTGAAGAAGATTGATTAAAGTTCCTATAGAAAGATTTTTCATTCATAGTGAAATGGGTATTTTGAGATTTCCTCAGTGTAGTTTGCTTATACCTACGTAGCCTACTGGACAGAGCGCTAAGTTTCTGCTTCAGAGTATCTAAGAAATGTGAAAGATCTGTATTTTCATTTTCATGCTGAGAGTGAATTTTATAGCTGCGTTTAATCGATTCAATATGTCTTTTTAATCTTGGGCTGCTGTTTCCTTTTATGTATTCGGTGAGTCTGCCAATTTTAACTTATTATTATTAAAGTGATAACAATATATTATGGCATATGTAAAACTTTGGTATTTTCTTAATCTCTTTAAATAAGTTTAATTGATGATTTCTTGCATATACATATTAAACGAATAGCTAGCCGTTACAACACGAAAATGAAACACACAAAAATTAATAACGTTAACGTTAGTAGACATTATAAGGGATATTATCATATTAGATAAGATATTAGAAGGGACTTAAGAGGAGGCTCCCTAAATTTTATGTGAATTTGCATTAATATTCTGAAACAGTCACACATACAATCAAAATGGAATATTTACATTTTCGCTCGATTCATTTTTTATTCAAAAATTATGCCTTTCAGAGAGCGCACGCGATAATCAACTTTATTACGACTGTGTTAGCGTCTAGCACCGTAGCGGTCTAACCGGTCTCTCAGTGCCAGAAATTATGTTAGGGAGCCTCCTCTTAAGCGACTTAAACAAGTTTTTATACGAATAAAGCTATATAATTATTATTCACAAAAACAGTCATAAATAATGGTTATTAATTTCTGTAAGCACAGAAATTAATAACCATTATTTATGATTTTAATATTAGACTTTGTTCATAACTTGGTATAAAGCACTGACCTTTGTGGTGTGATTGTACACATAATGATGAATGTACATAAATTAAAATAATTCATGCAATTGTTTCCAATCGCCGCTCACAATAATATTACATAATTTAAGGGAAACCAGTATTCTATTTTTTAATGAACAAGGCCAAGGAATATCCATCAACCGACTTCAAAAAAGGAGGTTATCTATGGTATTGTTAAATTTAATAGGTTTTCAAAGAAATAATACCTCAGTACTATTTTTTCTGTAACAATCAATTGGTATTGATCTACCTATATTTTTTTACGACATTTAGTTCAAGACGTATCCTTTTTATACGAAATTGGTGTGTATTTACGTAATTTTTTTTGCAAATTAATAAATATATCAACCATTAACAATAGTTTTGTATTTGCATTATGACAAGGCATTATTTTTATAAACAATATATGTTAGTAGTTAGTACCAAGTACATATAAGTATGTAAATTAGTTAAACTATGTTGTAATATTTATTTATTAAAACCGTTTACGAAAATCACCGCCTAAAGATCTGTCATTTCATCACAGTGAGTCAGAGCTTAGGAAAAAACTTTGAAGGTTGCTCAAATACTTGATTAGTGAAATGTATCTTTATGACATGAATCTATATTCTATACTCAATACTCAATGTAATAAAGCAGAAGAGCTTATTTGTTTAGTTGTACACACTATACTTAGGAACTCCGAACTACTAAACCGACTTTGAAAAAAATTTAAGGACAAATCTCTAGCTTCTAAGCTAGGAGGTCCCATAAATGACTGTGTATGAAAAAAAAGTTTTTTAAAGCTACATTACATTAAAGCTACATCCAAAATAGTACATTCTTTCCCAGCTTCTTCCTTGTACATTTGTGTTAGACTATAAAGAAAATACACCTTTGTAAAATATTCACCACTCACCCATACATCCCACCCAGAACTTCGCAGCTTCAAAGTCGGGTGTATGCAGTATAAACTCTTTCGTCTCCGGACAATAAGTTGCAGTCGTTCTCATTCCCTTGGCATTAGAACCATGCGACACTTCTGTTAAGGCAAAGCATCCACCAATCCTTGCCTTTTCTATATCCTCTATAAATCTATAGTGGTGTGGTCTCCCGCTCCCTTGTATCGTGTTCGAGAACATTCGAAACGTGAGAGAGACCTTTACAGCAAATGAACTGTCGAACATGAACATTGCTTCCGATTCTGCTTGGAATATTCTTGGATCTTCCACTATCTAGAAGTTTTGGTGTAATGACTTTATTCGGACAAAGAAAACACATATTTACTTACAGTAGAATTAATTATTATAATGTGCATTATTATGGCATTATAATTTTATTAAATTGTATAAAATAAAACACAGGTGTAGGTAGTTTAATAAAAATGGGGCACATTTGTAATTTTATTTGTGTAGCACAAACATATTATGTTTATTTTTTAAGTATGTAGGCGTCAGGCTCCGAGATAGATTTTTTCAATCATACATTTATACATAATAATTATTTTAGTTAATATTGTAGAAATATATTATGTATATCATTCAACAATATAAAATTATTAGAAGGATTTTTAAGCATAATAACAAGTAATATTTTTAGATTAATAATTGCGATATGAATCTAATCTGTGAATCCAATATAATGATGTGAATGTCTCCCAAGAGGTCAGCTGTCGTTGAACTGTGGTCAATAACCTAGGTCATATCTACGTAAAATAATAATAAAAAATACCTTCTCCAAAGTTGCAAATTGTTCATTGTAGTATGCATACATTCTCTTAACAGCCAAATGTCTCTGCTCATCCATGGAGAGAGGTGTATCGGAGTGTTGGAATAGGGGATGATTGCGCATAAAATTCCAGATGTCATGCTAAAACAAATTTTAATGCTATGTAGTTAGAATCTAAATTTGAAGAACCACTTAACCAAATGATACTTTGAACATGAATTTAGGTTGATGATGAAATTTTAATTTTAATAAAATTTTATCACAATGTTTTATATAATAAAAGGATTTTCCAATACCTCATTTAAATAAATAACTGTTATCTATACTTATATTATAAAGAGGAAAGGTTTGTATGTATGTATGTATGTATGTATGGTTTTCAAGCATAAACTAACTACTGGACCGATTTTGATGAAATTTGGCACAGATAATCTTTAGACCCTGAGAAAGAACATAGGCTACCTTTTATTGCGAAATATGTACCACGGGCGAAGCCGGGGCGGACCGCTAGTGTTGTATATAAAGATTATTTATGGTGATTTTGACCTTTACAAGTTAATGTACAAACTACATATAAATATGTACAAGTAATTAGTGTCCATGAACTTGTATAATTACTACAAATCACTTAAGTATAAATATTAATTTGAAGATTTAGCTGAATAAAGACACATTCATAAAACTATGCATGTTATCAAGACAAAATAATAATTAGACAGTATCTGTGCAGAAATAGATACAATATCTTCATAAACAAGTAACAAAGTGATAAACAGAATAGTTTATCATTAATCGATTCACATACAAAATTGTTTCAAAAGTTTGTTCATGTTCTGGAAAATCATGTGTAAAAAAAAATTGTGTGGAAAAAATAAACTTAGTTTAATAGCAAAACATCAACACCTAACATCATTAACAACTAAGATATTACACCTATTATAAAAATTGTAGATAATGGAATAAAAATATATTGTGTATATTTATCTATGAGTTACGAAAATGTAATTATTTATAAAGTGAGTAATAACTGTAGCTAGAGAACTAAATGCTAACTTACTTTTATTTTAATGGTCGCTAAATTGTCGTAAACCAGTTTCATTCGCCGCCAATTGAACGATGCTTTTTTTCTATAGCTGTCTAAGGGCCCGCTGGGTAAATCCGGAAAATATTTAACTAACTCGTCATCATCAAGAAGCTTACTCGACCGCATCATAATTTCTTTTCGTAGCACTAATCACTTAAAATAACAGTATTCTCAATAAATTTCATAAAAGCTATTAAATAATAGGAGAAAGTAGTTATCGATTTATTATTTTAATCTTATCACTTGGAACACGGCCGCCTACAGCACTAACATAACGATTATAAAATATGACGATTATAAAGTTTATAACGTATTGTAGATTTGTAGATACAATAAAAACAGCGTAAACTAATAAACACTTCACTTTAGAATAATTAATTTTGTACTTTGTACAACTTGTACTATATTATGTCAATTGTCATATGTCACCATATGTCAAAATATCAGCTGTTTTGTCTGTGTTGCCACATGTGTACTTGCGTTGCACGCAAAGACAAGACTTTTTATGGTGGGTTCAGACGCTTTCTGCCAAAGTGACATTCAACGAGAACAACTTGAGCACAAGCACGGGCACAAGCATGTGGGCTGCTTGTCAAGCTACTTGCCGGGCTACTTGCCAAGCTGCTTTCCACGCGTCTGAACGTACCATTATTAACTATTAATTACTAGAGTCTAGACCACATAGGAACCAATCAGAACATTAGTTTATTATGTATTATGCAGCTTCTAGTAAGACAAAAATAATGCATTACAACATGTCAAATTATTTGTGGTAGTTTAACTTAGTTTTATGATGTTAAAAATTAAAAATATTGTTTATGGTTAAACTGCAAAGTGCAAATGTCAAAACTTATTGAAGGTTGTCTGTCTTGTGTTTTCAAAAGTTCGAAAACTTTTTGAGCTTTTTGTTTTTTTTAATATTTATTTTATTATGTACGATTAAGGATTTAATGAGAAGAATATACCATCTACTATCTAGTTAATAACGAATTATTGTACAATGCACATTCATAACATTATGAAGAGAAGTAGTAAGTAACCATTTTAAAAGCTTTACTGCATCCCTTATCATTTCTATTTTCTAGAATAATTTTGAGCTGTAGCTGTATGAATATTTGTTTGAAAAATAAATTTAACTCAAGTCTTATTTGTATTATTTCGCTCGAATGCAGAATACCGTGCATAACAACTTTTAAAACACAAAAACCGCACAATGAATTAAAAAATATTTAAAAGCTTCATTTCATGAAATATCTAATCACACGCAAGGCATTTTGGGGTTTCTTTAGAGAACTGCCGCACGTATTATAGGTTTTTTGTGGGGGGAGGAGGGGGGGGAGGAGGGGGGGACCCTCCCACCAAAAGGGGAAAGTTAGGAAACCAATAGTTTTGGAGAAAATTCAATTTTCCTATTCTAACCTCAAAATGTATGGAATTGGTGTAAAATCATTTTAACTAAGCATTAGACGATAGTAACATATTTTACGATACATAAATAAAATACAAACAAGTTGTGAAAACCTATGTAGTTTTTTTTATTTGAGTGGGAATCGCCCTAAAGTCGCTTCTGGCACTCGCCGGCCGCTGCTGCGGCACGCTCGCTTCGCTCGCTAAGCTCGTGCGGCAGTTCAAATGTTAACCTAACACGCTCGTCGCTTCGCTCCTCGCTACCTATTTGGATATTAAAAATAAAAGTTTAATAGTTTTTTAACCTACGTAGATTTTTTTTAAGCTATTGCATAGCTTCTATCGCGGGCCTTGAGCGCGGGGACCGAATCCAGAAATTGCGTAACGAAAAACCTCACGCTCCCCACTCCGACGGGCACGGAGGTGTGGCTTGAAGGCATGCTATGCAATAGCTTTGCCGCGGCAGTCCCCGAGTGCCACACGTCTTTTTTGTTTGAGTGGGAATCGCCCTAAAGTCGCTTCTGGCACTCGCCGGCCGCAGCGTAAAGTCACAGTACAGTGAAATGGAACGTCATGTTCTGCTTTTTTTGCACAACAAAACGGATAAATGCACTTTTTCGCAAAAAAAATTATTAACTTTAAAAATTAATAACTAAAAAACTACAAGTTTCCTAACGATAATATTTTGGAATTACAATCTTACATTACCTAGCTAACTAAAAATATAAATATTTCCAACAAATTCGTGCGGCAGTTAACTAAAGCCAACCCGGCATTTTTATCATGAAATAGGTATAATTAAATTTTATTACATATTAATTACCATTTCCGTAATTTATATATGCAAGAATATTCAAAACTGACTAAAAAGATTAATATAAACTTCTAGTATCATGCTAAGTTACCATTTCTATAAGTTTATTTAGTTTTATTTACCAGGTCTCAATAGTTTTTTCTGTGGATTTATTGTTTTTTTTATATTTGCACCATATAGGCTTAGTAGCAAAACTACTTTACCAAAAATGTTGAAATTCTTTTTCAGTACAAAGAATTACATGTTCGGTACTGAATTAATTCTTTTTGGGTTGTTATGTTTGGCATTTAGACCGAAACGGGACTAGAATAATATAATAATCCCTAATAGAAGCAAGTTTCATAAAGACTCTTATTAACAGTTAGTCGCACAATATTGTGTTTTGTGAAAGTTGGGTAGGTTATAATAAAAATTGGCACGCAACAGATTTTTATGGCATTCATTGAATATTGAGAGTTATTATACATTGATATTGAAAACTTTAAATAATTGTCTGTCCATTATAGTGAGTCCAATTGGAAAATTATTTACCGAACAGTACTTAGGTACACACACCCTTTTGGACAGGTATAAATATCAATGAATTATATAGAACAATATGCAGATAACAATAATTAGTATCTGTCTCAAATGAATAAGTATTTTATGGAATTGGAGAAGTTTCTGTTTACTTTATTAAGAACTGGTGGTCAACTCTGTGAACACATATTTAACAAATCCAATAGTAAAAGAATTTTGAAATCGGTCAGTGGAATTTACACTTTACTGACCGATTTACATAGTGCATATTATAGAGGTTTATAAAATTATTTGCCTTCTTTTCTAAGATACAAGCTTTTCTGAAACCACTTCACAATCACAATCACTTTATATAAATTTTTATTTTGCTTTTCAAATAAGTTTTTGTCCGCCAATATTCAGCTAATAATATTTAAAATTTTCTAAATTAAATATACGCAAAAACCCTTGTCTTTTATAAAAGCTCAAATCGTGCCAAGAAATAGATTGGTAATTTCAAACAAAACTGCGATCTCTTCAAACAGTCAATTTCCGAGCTGCTTTCATGTTTCATCTAAAAATTTGCACGAAATTTTCGTATTTCCTCAACTGAAACGAACCTTTGGCTGTGTGTTAACCTTTCAGTTGAGTTTTGTGTTTATCTGTGGCACGGCAGTATCGCTCGAGTCATAGAGGGGTTCGCGCGCTTGCCGCGTAATTTCCCGCCAATATGATCGCGAGAGGTAATTTTTTTTTTATTAAAATAGAAAGTCAAGATATTTGTTTCTTGATATACACATATTATCAATATGGGCTAAAAGTTAAATATGTACATCGAATTGTAAACGTATTCTACGTTAAAAAGTTATTCAAATATTATCAAATATAAAAATGATAAATTATTTATTTGTTACAGTTTTAATTCTGTTCATCTTGGCTCACGTGGCGAAAAGTTTCGGTAAGTCTACTTGATTCTATTATTATTTATTTTAGTTTTATTTATTGAATGTATCGTAGGTATTCGTATGCGATCTGTTATGACAAAACAGCTATTGTAGATATTGAGAAAAATGTTTCATGATAAGGTACTTAATTAATAAATAGATTATTATTCTTTATTGCCTATAGTGTATAATTACGATTAAACTTAAATTTAATAAACAAAGAAATTACATTGAACCAGGTAACTACCTACTCACTAGGTTTTGGACATTACAAATAAAAATAGACGCAAGTAACGTTACAAGTTTGAAGTAGGTATAAGTTGTTAAAACTAAAATTAAAAACAGTCAAAAATAAATTTGCATTTTTATAATAGCTAGCCTGTATTATTAATATTAAACCATGAAATAAACACTTCACATTGTCTATCACAGTTATTATACCTACGCAGTTCTAAATGCTAAACGTAGTTTAAAATAATTTGGAAAATCCAAAAGTGCACGCCTCATAATTTTTTTTAAATAAATATTTATTAATTATTATTTTTGTTTATTTAATAACAATTAAACCACATCGAATCAGACCCTGAAAAATGAAAGGGTTCTATTCCTGAGCATACTCAAGCGTAAGAGAAAAAAAAAAGACTCGATTAGTAAAGTATTTCGGTCGCTATCGTGTTAACAAGAAAAAGGATCCGCACATACAGACACACGGACGTCCAAGACAGAACTTTTTTAAACTGTTTTTTAACTAGTTTAAATAACAAAAATGACATCAAAAATATCATGAACGTTAAATATAGTGTTTTTTCTTAATATGTGTGTGTATGTATTATCTTACAAGTGCAATGCATGATACATAAAGACATTTTAAGTTTGAAAAATCAGATGTTTTGCGCGAAGTGACAGTAGTACCCACCTCAACGCTTCGCTTATGAGGCGTGCAAAATAATTATACGTTTCCACAAAAAATAGTTTTAATTTATTTTCTATTCTCTTTGCAAGTATCGTCAAATGGGCGTACCCGGCGTTACAAATATTAATTTTGGACCTTCATAAAATGTATTCATTAGGCTAATTGCACTCCCCACTCGTATTATTAAACTTTGTTTCTATACTGAAACGTTTATTTACCTGTTTTATTATTTACTTTTCATTAAAGAGATTTTCAAAAATAGTCTCCTATTCTGTCGTATGCTAGTTTCTAATTAAATAGACACTACAATAGAATAATTTTATAATTATTAGCCTGTGTTTTCTTTTCATTTCATTATTTTAAGGTAGTTAGGAAACAAAGTAGTCGACTGACCGGTTGGCTTGGTTGGTAGTGGCCCTGCCTTCCAAGCCAGAGGTCGTGGGTTCGATTCCCACCCGGGGCAAATATTTGTGTGATGAACATACATGTTTGCTCTGTGTCTGGGTGTTAATTATCTGTATAAGTATTTATTTAAAAATTATGTATTTATGTTTATCAGCCATCTGGTTTCCATAACACAAGCGAAAGCTTAGAATGGGATCAGATTGATGGACAGGTGTGCCGTGTGTGAAAATTGTACTGAAATATAAAAAAAAAAGAGTTGTTTAAGTTTAATATCAGATTAAAAAGTTTGTAAGTGGAAAGTATAATTAAAAGTTCCTGAATGTAATTCATTTATATCTTATATATAAATTCTCGTGTCACAATGTTAGTCTGCATACTCCTCCGAAACGGGTGGACCGATTCTCATGAAATTTTCTGTGCATATCGGGTAAGTCTGAGAATCGGCCAACATCTATTTTTCATATGTACCACGGGCGAAGCCGGGGCGGACCGCTAGTAATTTATATAATTTATATATTTATTTTATAATACAAGGAAAATGCACGAGTAAGTTCCACTCTTCCAAAATAAATACATGACCCTGTAGATACTGTCCTGTCAGAACGTTCTCTTTACTACACTGTGTTCAGTGTTACTACCGAATGTTACCTACACAAAAAATAAATAACAAATCGATCAAAACGTTTCGCAGTAGCTTGATTACAAACCCTGTTACGAATTCAATTTTAGATAAACCTACGTACCTACCTAAGTATCTAGTACCTACCTACATAATACATATCTATATGTATTTTGTACCCTGTAGTGTAGATACTGTCCTGTCAGAACGTTCTCTTTACTACACTGTGTTTAGTGTTACTACCGAATGTTACCTACACAAAAAATAAATAACAAATCGATCAAAACGTTTCGCAGTAGCTTGATTACAAACCCTGTTACAAATTCAATTTTACATAAACCTCCGTTCCTACCTAAGTATAGCTAGTACCTAGTACCTACCTACATATAGATATGTATTATGTAGGTATATACCGACCAAATATAAAAGCCATGAAATAACAGACCATTCGACAATTCATCACTCAAATTAACTAATCCCTTCTTGGTTATCAAAGCAACTAGGGGCAAAGTAAGCGTTTACCTTGCTTCCAATCAATCAGATTGATTCGTTTGTAAACCCGGTTGGTATAAAATTTATCGTGTTGCGAATACACACCGACCTTATTTATTGACTCCGACGGTACAGTTCAAAGAGCAATTTTTGTGCCGTTTGTAGGATTTTGCGTAGTTTTGTTGCTATTTCAATTAGAGAGCAAATACGGGATGATATGTGATGGATGTCAAATTGATTAATTTATTGTTACTCTTTATAAAACTATCGAAAGTTTTTGTGTCGCGTTATATGTGGGCGTTATTTGCGAGAATATTAATTTAAAAAGAACGGAATTATGTATTGTAACTTTCACATATAAAAAAAAACTAATAACGACACAAATAGGTACGTAAAAATACTAAAAGTCATATGATATTTTATAATGTAAAAAAAATTTACCTCACTAAAATAAAGCCAAGGATATTCAATATTTTGTCAATACAAAGTAAATAGCTAGCTTACAGTTAGTCATAAATATCGAGAGAACAGTGGTAAATTCAGCCTTCCGATTTAAAATCTGTTAGGTTATTTGTTACTCTATTACAATTTTTATTACTAATGGCTTTAGAGCCTCCCATATTTCCGTTTTTGTTAGATTTTTCTGTCTTTGTCGTTAGTAAATAACTGCTTACTTACGAAATATAGTAAGTATTCTATTTTCAATAAACCCGAAGCATAGATTTCTTAATAGTCAATGAATATACTACACAATATTCATGGGAGAACAGCAACAAACTTGTAAGTAATAAACGCGCTGAAATTTCATACACTGCTGTACCATACCTATCGGAAAGTTACTTCCTCCAATATTGTTAAGGAAGCTTTTATTAAGAATTTACGGTAAAGTTGTAAGCTCCGTGCAGCGTCTCCGCATAATTTAGCCGTTGTATACTTAGTCAAGTTGGTGCCCAGATTGTCTTTTAGTTGAGCTACTCTCGTGTTTTCGGTAAGAAGGTACTAATTAGTTTTACGAAGAGGTATTATTTCATACAAAGTTATTACAAAAACGACCATAATGTAGTGGTTAACAAAATGTTGAAAAATTATGCTGAAGGTAGATATTACGATAGTTTTCGGCACCCTTAAAGCTAGAAGTTGCATCAAAAGCGCTGCTTTCGTGCGGGCTCGACACAGTTCTACTTTAACAGAAACGTTTCAGAGTTTTGAGTAAACACTGCATTCTCATATTTCTTTTGAACTCAAGACAACGTTGAAATGCAAAAGCTATCCAAAACAACGTTCAAATGAAAAAAAACCGGCCAAGTGCGAGTCGGACTCGCGCACCGAGGGTTCCGTACAAATAAGTTTAAAATTATGTATTAAAAAAAAATATTATGTGATGTAACTAAAAATTTATGGTTTTCGTAATTTTTCCTTTATCTATGCTATAAGACGTTGCTTCGTACCAAATTTCAAGATTCTAAGTTCACGGGAAGCACCCTGTAGGTTTTGATTCCCTGGCAAGTGTCGAAAATTTGCGGCTGTATCTTTTGATTGCGTTGGCTTAGAAGCTTGATTTTTTCACAGTTTCAAGGGACAGTAGACCTGAGTAATTGATATAAATTTCAGCTTCATACTTCCACCCGTTCCTGAGAAAAAGGGTCTTGACAGACGGACGGACGGACGGACGGACAGACGGACAACAAAGTGATCCTATAAGGGTTCCGTTTTTTCCTTTTGAGGTACGGAACCCTAAAAATTAAAGCCAAATTATGTTGGATACGAGACCTATTTAATATTTATACAGCCTTTTGTTATATATACGTTCATTAACATATTACAGGCGATAATGTTACCTCTTTTCTTAAATTATGTGTCTCTTAAAAATAAGATTCTTCAGATTTGACTCCAATATTTGGCTTGTTAAGAAACAAGTTAGGTAACAACATTATTTCTCAGTTATTATGAAGGTAGAAGCATGAAGTAACTAAGTTTTAAGCCTCTGCCTACGTGTCTAGCATGACATTGCGAATTTTTAAGATTCAGTTTTTCAGGACTTGTTATATTATTAGTCATTTATTAAACTTTGTTAAGATTGTATGTGTTTTTCCACGTTTTTTTTATGTCCTATCATAATAATTTAAGTAACCGCTTTTTTATATAACATAAAACGATGGAAATTTAAATGTTCCTATAATTTTTTTGGGGTAGGTATAAAAATTATAATCGATGTAATTAAATGAATTTGTCTTACAACCTGCAGCTACTAGCTGCATGATGTCGAGTCAATTCTAAAATTATGTTTCGTGAACTATACGTGTTTTGGCTCAAATTGAAGTATTATTATGTAAATATGCACTGCTCAATATGACTAATAAATATTAGCAGAACGGAACGTTGAAAGGAAGCCATACAGAAAACTGTAATTTTACATTGAATCAATATGTACAAAAGATAGAAAAAGCACGGAAGTTTCAAACTGTATTCGTTTTGGAAAATATTTTATTCTGAAGTAATTTATATACATATTTACAAACATTCTATTTCACCTGATTTGATTTGTATTTACTCATACCGGAAATTTAAATCGAGAGAACTTAACGTGGGCGTTTTTAAATGTCTTCAAACCGTTTCAAAGTACTAAAAAGGATCATGCGGTATCATAAAATCAAATATTTATCTGTAAAATGTCGTAAATATATTTCATAGAAATAATACCTACTAAAAGCATTTTAAATTAACAGGAAATATTTAACATTATGTATTCACGTTCCTTTGAGCATTTCAACTCTGTTAAGAAATACGCTGCAAATATGAAAGATAAGTAATTCAAGAAAGCAAATCCACTGCAGTGCTTTCTGAAGTAAAAATATCGGTCCAAAGTTAAATCTGATAAGGCGAGTAAATACTCCTTACTATTTGAATTTCTATTTCAAGTAAACTCTACGTTCTTAGTGATCTTATTACTTGCGAGATCACAAACATTTTCGTCACTAGACGCTAATACCTACTTGACCTAGAATTTTAATTTCTCGCGTAAGAAAGAACGGAATAAAATGTAAACTCCACTCAAGGAAAATGTTGTTACATTTCTTTTGGACACTTAAATTGAAAATGACGTGTTTTTATTTTATTTTTTTCTAAAATAATAAATGATGCTAAAATTCACATACTTCCCTATTTAGACCGGGAGATACTGACACAAAATTTCGAGTCATTTGTAACAGGATGGCGGTTCTACAGGGGTCTTAGTACGCAATGACAAAAAGAAAAACGATGGTGTGAACGCTGGTACCGGCGGCTTAGTCGCGTGGGCGTTAGTCGAACTCGTCGGAAAATAGCGAAAGTCAAACGATTTGTAACAGTATGGCACTTATTTTTCCTGTAAGTTTGAGGATCAACAAATATAAATACAAAATTTCAAAGATCTATGTGTTGGAAATCTTCACTTATATAAATTAATAATAAATTAAGTTTTCAAGTATGACAGCACTTTTTCCCCCTACTAGAAGTATGGCAAATATAATAATGGTCACATTTTATCAAATACTCTCCAAAAATCCAAATGCAATACTGGTACAAAAAGTTTGGCGAAATAAAAAATTTTTGCAGATTTTCGGCGGTATGGCGACCATTTGGAATCGTCCGAAAAGTATGGCATGGTGATTTTCGTAAATGGCTGCACGACAATAGTTACCTGTGCAAAAGTTAGCCTGGTACAAATGGTTGAATAATTGTTTTATTTAAATCAACACATTCGCGTCGGTATGGCAGGCTGTAAGTCACACCGGAAAAGTATGGCATGACACTACCGCCTACTTCTTTTTTATGGGCTATCGGTAAATTCTAAAATTTTTGTGTTACAAATCGTTTGACTTTCGCTATTTTTCCGACGAGTTCGACAAACGCCCACGCGACTAAGCCACCGGTACCAGCGTTCACACCATCGTTTTTCTTTTTGTCATTGCGTACTAAGACCCCTGTAGAACCGCCATCCTTGTTACAAATGACTCGAAATTTTGTGTCAGTATCTCCCGGTCTAATTCTCCAGTGAATTAAATAAATAATGAAGTTTCGCTAAAAGTGTGGTTTTACCTGAAAATGTCAGCATGGGTCAGGTATTAATAGGATCATCTTATCTATACTAATAGTATAAAGCTGAAGAGTTTGTTTGTTTGTTTGTTTGAACGCGCTAATCTCGGGAACTACTGGTCCGATTTGAAAAATTTTTTCGGTGTTAGATAGCCCATTTATCGAGGAAGGCTATAGGCTATATATCATCACGCTACGACCAATAGGGGTGGAGCCACGGGGGTGAAACCGCGCGGAGCAGCTAGTATGATTTACTTCGTAAAGTATCATTGTATATAATGTTATTATTAGATTGACCTATAATTAAAAATATAGATACGTAAGACAGAATTTCCAAGATTTACTATTGACCTAAGCAGCGTCCTCCAGTCGAGGATGCTTATAGTTTCGAGATAGAATCTTAAATGACACGCTGACTCATATAAAACCGCTATCTCATCGTAAGCATTGTCAATCCAGATTGTATCAAACTTAAGTACTATAACGATAGTGCCACAAAGGAGCCCGTTCCCCTGTGTGAGTTCAAAGTAACCAGGAATCCAAATAACATTATTTTATTTGAGTACCTGGATCGAGGTATATGTAATTTTAAAAATCAACCTTGCATGCACTGGCAAGCAAGGTAGATACCTTCATTCTATATACAGGGTGTCCCACTATTGGTATACTAAGCGCGAAGGGCCTTGTAGTTTTGCATACACTGATCACGTAAAAAATACTGAAACAACAAAATTACGTCAAAAATTTTTTGCTAAATTTTTCCTGAAAATCCATGTTTTCTTCTCTAGCTTCATGCAGCCGGTATATACCGCTTCTCTAATGTGAGCATTTTGTCTATGAAAACATAATCTTAAACGATAGCTCACGTGCTGGTGGCAAAGTTGGGCGGGTTGCTTGTTATGGGTGTACACATAGAGTTTTAAGAATTCATCTATTTGAAAAAAAAATGCGTCTGGAATTTTATAAGTATTTTTTACGTACTCAGCGTATGCAAAACTATAACCTCCATTGAGCTTAGTAAACCAACAGTGGGACACCCTGTATATAGTATACTGGAAGATTTTTTTATTCATATTTGGAATATAGAAATTGAGCACATTTTTATCAACAAAAGAAAAAAAAATAGAAAAAGACATGGTGAGCCAGAAAGAAAATCCGGACATTCCATCCACTTCGATATTTCGCAATCTGAGACTGCATTTAAACTCAACACTCAATGAAATGGATAAATGAATTCGTAAGTCGGTAAAGGTGATCGAGTCGGTTCCCACCGGAGGCCTGGTGCACGAATTATTGATGGCCACTCGTCGAGGTGCCGCCGCTTCGAGGGGTTTTATTTCTATCTCTCCCTTTACTACGCAACGCCGCAAAAATGCCGTCGTTAGCTAACGATTCAGATAGAATTCTCTTTTTTAAACAACTCCCCACTTGGGAGGATTTTTGGAGGACGCTTTTCCTAATTGCATAACTGAAATTTAATGTTTTTGAGGATTGAAAATACAGAACACATGAAATTTCTTACACAACATTTTTTTTATATATTTTTATACCCTACCTATTCTTAAAGAAAATAACGATATTCATTTCTATTAAAAATAGAAAGGATAAAATGTAAAATTTAATAAAAGTTATAAAAATTCACAACTCTGAGCGAAATTTTTAGACATGCTAATCCTAAAATATAATATGAACCACTTATCGCTACTTGGATTTGCAGAATCGTAAATGTGGTGATATAACAGTGTCAATATAGGATCTCGGATCAGAATTAGGGATAATCCCAATAGATTTGAATGGAATCCGTCCGTTCGTAGCAATGGTTGCGAATTATTTATCATGCCTGATGCTATTTGCACCTTATCGGGATACGTCGCAGAAAACTCGACGGCAATGGAGATATAAATGATATTTGAGAAAATAAGATTCTGTAAGTTGTGAATTGGATAAGTTTAATTATAATTTTCGAAATTTTGCTTTTAAATGCTCTTAATAGTTACAATCTTGTGGTTGGGCAACTATAAAGGATAGTTCACGAATTATGAAGTTGACTAAGTTAGGCGACAGTCCGGAGTTATCATAACATAAGCTGAAATTTTAAGTGAGCTTTCAGGTTCAAATCTGAAAGTATGATGAAGTATCGAAAAATACTTAAAGAATAGCTTTTGTATTTTTATGCCACTGAATATATATTAGTAGTCTCTTAAAATATGTCCTTTTGATTCAACTATACTGTTCAAGTTTCCAATGATAAGCTTATTGAACGATCGTACGAAATTTAAGCATATTCTCTTTAGGGAAGTTTTAAAATTCCCATCCTACTTTGACTACATAAATCATGAGCGCGATTCGCGCTCGACCAAGTGGAAGAATCTCACCTTTAAATCCCTTATCCATGACCCTATCTTCAGAAGGGAATGTTGCAATAAATCCGCGAGCGGGCCAAGTTGCCGCCATGAATAATGTAGGCGATCACCTGAGATGCGACACATTAAAACCTCGTTGGCTGTACTTTATGGCACTTAAGTCAGTTTGGATACTGCTCTATTAGATATGCTCGATGGCTAATTGCGTTGGAGGAGCGCAGATAAAGCGCGGTTTTGTTTCGCATACTGCATCTTATGATAATCTATAATAGAATGATAATTTTTTAGGAATGGTCTGTCCCTTTTTTATACATTTATATATGTATAAGATAATAAAATGTACATGAACTTGGAAAAAGACGCAGACTACTTTTATTACGGAAACAACAATCGTAGCGCAATAGGGGATGAGTATAACTTTTGCTAATATATATTTAAGCGTTGTCTGCCGTATTTGAAATAGTTGCTTTCCAAAAATATGTAGTATTTTTTCCAGCGGCATTCTAATAACTTTTGAACTCGTTTTGATAATAATCAACATAGATTTTTTGCCATTCGTTATTCGTAGCTGTTCTATTCAACCGACGCTTTTAAGTAATTTACATACTATATTTTATTCATAGCGTTTATTTTAGGAGAAATTCTAATATTATTGACGCCAATAGCTGGCACGCATCCTCAACTTTACATACGATAAAATTCTCAAAAGTTTCAGACTGCATCCAGCTTCTGAGGTTATTATCTTCTGAATTATTCATCGACCTTTCTGATGTTTGTCATCTCTACATTTGTTGGATTTTAGACCATAAAGTTTTGTAGAACTGAACTGATAAGAGAATTTTCAGTTATTGAACAGACTCAGTATTGGATACATTTATGAATGTTGGATTTGTGTGTATTGATTCCATTTAATTGATTAATTGGCACATTTAAACAAGATTGAGAAATAAGGCATATAAGGAACTATAAAATCTAGAATCTTTTGATTATGGAATTGTTTTGGGCTCACTTAAGCGGAGAAGGCATGTATCCCTAAAATTTAATATTACAATGGACCTGCTTTTGATAGGAAATTTCTCCTAACTGGAACAAAGCACAAGTAGAATTGGCCAGTATAATTTCATACTGCATGTATGTGTCTTAACAGGTATCAAGTACCATTGCAACTAATGGCGAATTAAACACAATTCTACAATTTGCCGTCTTGGAGCATTGAGCCGTTGATACACTACTAAATAAATATGAGTTATGTGCCAACATGATTATACGGAAATGCCATCCAAGCCTACCCTGTTATCATATCAGATATCTGATTAATCTTCAGTTCGACACAATCCATACATGATGCCTCAATTGATTGATGTTCCCTCCGGCTCTGCATAGCTATTTGTCATAATTTGATGATGTCGTTACCGCAGGCTGTGTAGTGCTTTAATGGCATAGGTATGACAATGTGGTATCGATTGATGATAAATGTACCGTGAAGTGTTCAAACGCTTCGGTGGCGGCGTTATTTACGCGACGTATTAGTTCGATAATGATGTTTTAATCATGTCCGTAAGCACATTTAGTATACTCAATTAAGTAACTTTTGTACTAACTTTCTTTTTACATTTAATTTAATATCATATATGACTACTCCACCCGTTAACGTAATTTTACCATACATTTGGGAAATATTATTTTAACGAAAAGTTTATTTGCAGACTCTACAAATATTGTGTTCACAATAATAAGTCAATCGGAGCCTTATCATGCGAGCGTCGCAAGTCGGCTCAAAATGGATATTGAGAACCAAATATATGAGTTAGAAGGGGTAAGTTGAGCTTACTGTTATTTACGGCAAATGAATATTATGACTTACTTATTCATCCCTTGATAGTTGATACTACCGTGTTAGAGATATGAAAATACACTATAAATCATATTTTATTATTAGAAAGTTTGTTAGTTTGTTACTTTTTTGTCGGAACATATTTTTGCCAAAGCTTTGAAGCATAGCAGGCAAGCTGTGGATTGCAACTAATTAACGATATCTCATGCATTTATATTAGCCATAACGCTCTCTTCTCTTACATAAAATAATTTTTATTTTTGCCTAACGGATCTTAGTCGTCCATAACAATTAATGTACATAATAATTCAATAAAGGATATTTTATTTTATTTTATTTATTTATTTATAAAACTATAAAAAAAATCTGCCACAAAGTTTCGTATTATTTTAATTATTATCTAGCGGGATGCAAAAGTGCACTTAACGCACGAAGACACTACCCAAACACTTCCTTTGCTTATATAAAATGTTCTGTCCAAAATTTCTTGGCCAACTTTTCCAATTAGCTCCATTATTGTGTAGCGGGAAGCAAAAGTGCACATAACGCACGAAGACTTCGCAGTGCCGGGAGCGTGGACGATCATACCGTTGCTCAGACCACTAGTCACCAAATATAAGGGGAGTGACGTACGGTGGGTGGTATTCGTGGAGCCGCATACCGCTGTAAGGTGTGGGAAGCTGGTTGATGCGCTTGGTGTAGCGGATAAACAGAAGGTAGGAGTTAGAGGGTTTTAATTTTAAAGTAAAAATATGGAGATAGGTTACCAACACAACATTCGATCTTCAAAAACGGCACACTAACGCACTCAGGATTAGACGTCGAAGTGAGATAGAAAAATTTGCCATTTTTGGACGTTTGGTATTTGGACGTTTCTAAATGGTAATATGAATATCATCTTTTTAAGTACCTATTCGATCGTATAAAATCTTAATTATTTGTGACAGGACACAATGTGGATAGGTTATCCTCTAAGTGATGATGAACCAACTATAATTCATCACTTCACGGTTTTCGAAGAGCTAGAAGAAGATGGTGGATTCGTGTATCCGAACTTTGCTAGTGGATTTGCAATGAGGATGGAATTAATTGAAAGGTATGAATCGAAACTCTGCATAAACTTCTTAATTCTGAAAAATAACGATTATTGATTTGTATAATAATGAATGCATAGAAATTAAATCATTGTAGTCTTTAAATATGTTGTCGTTGCTTTAAATAGTATTTGCTCCTTTCATTAGTATAAACACAGCAACTATTTGCATATCGTATTGTTTAAGACATGCTTTTCTAAAATCGACTCCCCTTTCTATATTTAAGTAGATTAACTCTTAGTCTTTTTCCAGTCTCGTAAACAAAATCGAAAGTGGCGAAAGGCAACTAGAAGCAGATTTCTCGATAGACCCGGCGTTTGAACTAGCTCGGTTTGTGTACGGGTCCAAAGACCAGCGTGGTCCTCTACTGACTCCAGACCTTAGTTTCTGTGTCGTCTCCATGGATAATTGTGCTACGTATCCGAGGCAGTTTGAAACTTGTGTGAGTATGGTTTGCAATTAAACTATGGAATTATTATTGTTGTATCGATGCGTTAAAGTTTGAAAGCTGTTTGAAATTATTGAAGATAGAAGAAGAAGAATTATGAAGCTGTTTGATATAGAGTTAAATCTTCCTTTGTTCTTTACATATTACAAAATTCGACTCCGAACAATGATGCAGACTGTCTAAATTATTTTCCCAAAAAAGATATTGAGTATTAAAATAATTCCTAGTCGAATTGAACATTGTGCAATGATTAAAAACTTCTCAAGATTATCTTCTCTATATACTTATCCTTTTTTGCTGACAGTGCCCAATCCCTGATCAATTACCTACTATAATTTTTTTAAAAATTTAGAAATTAGAGTTTTAATGAAAATGTCCAAATCGACTGCCAACAACGACTTTACATTTCCGAAATAAACTTTCTCTTCAAAAACTATCAGCCAAAACAAAGGAACTTTTCGAAATGACCCCCTGAAACTTGTGGAAATAACCCCAAACCATCGGCAGGGCAGTGCGATACCTGAAAGCGCGGTATACTTCGCAGTGAAGACGTGGAGCGGCTTTCATGAATCACGAGCTCGGGTCGTCAAGAAGACCTGGGGCAAGCATGTCACTAATCTGCACTTTTTTAGCGATCTGGAAGGTGGGTTGTTAATGAAATGATGAGATATAAAGTATGAAGTAATAAAAAAGAAGATAATGAAATGATATAAAAAAATTATGAATCGCCCATTACAAAACTTTGCCTAAAATATGCGTAGGCAGTTTTGCTTCGGTCTTTAGTTTGGCGTAAATAGATTCACTATTTGTTATTTTACATTTATGACAGAACCCTATAAGTATGAATTTAATTTATTATTATTTCAACAGATCCAACATTACCATCTACGAATCTCGGAATACCAAATACCAAAACGGGTCACTGTGCCAAAACGATCGCCATTTTGAAAGAAGTGCTGCGAAGGGTTGAGAAGATGCCGCAGATCAAGTGGATATTCTTAGCTGATGATGATACCATTTTGGGGTGAGTTTTAGCGTAAAAAATATATATAAACTATGCCTTCTTACTTGAGCTATTATTTCATCAAATAAAATTATTGATATAAAAAAGACTATTTTTGCAAACATTATTACACATACATATTTTGTTCTTAAGTACCTATTAATTGTCTCCTCCTATTCCATTGCACAATTATTTCTTAATAAATAAATTTCTACTGAATATTTTTACGTTTTACAATTATGTAAATAAAGCTATAGAGTTTACGCACACGCCCGCACGCACGCACATACGTGTCCGTACGCAAACTTACACACACACACACACACCTAAACACAAATACAAGTCAGTTTTAAATAAATTTATGCTTCATTCTAATCAGAATATTTATTTCCTTTTTCATTAGTGTGCGAAGACTATGTGAAGTGCTGAGCTGTTACCGTGGAGGTGGTGACGTCACCATACTGGGCGAGAGATATGGATACGGCTATGGAAAAACTGAGACGGCTAGTAAAGGTAATTTAATTCTTTTATTTACATGAAATAAAAATTTTCTTTTGAATGAAGAACTTTTTCAGGCCTGCTTGTCATTTAAGGTATGTTCACTCATTACTATTATGAATGTACAGTTTAAAATCGACTTTGAATAAATTCAAATCATAAATATAATTTTTCACGTCCTTACTCTGTTCAACAATGGAATAATTATTATTTATGTTACTGGAATAAACCGGCAAATACTATCAAATAAATATATTATCTCGAGTTTACATCCGCATTGAAATTGACATTGAATTAGTAATTTTTTTCTCAATAATAATAGTGATGTTTTTCTCTATATTCATATCGCCGTCATCTGGTTGAATTTGTTATTTGATTGAGTGACTAGCGCGTTCATTAAATGACGACATTCAGTTTAATGACTAGGCCGAAAGTTGATTAAACAAGTCAAACTCAACGTCCAATTAGTTAACGCATTTTAATAGCGGATATAACGCTCGGCATACTGTAATATGCTGCGAATTTACTTTTTCCAACTAACTTGTACCATCTCTTTTTTATGCGGGCGGAGTGAGCGGAAACGTGTGATGTCGCTTCGACGCACCATACGTTGATTAAGGGCCGGCGCAAATATAGCGAGGCGCAGCGCAGCGCATTTTCATAGTCAAATTATTATCGGCATTGTCCTCGTTAAAATAATATTCAAAATTAAATTAGGTACAACAATTTATTCCCGTAGCGCGTGACGCGCTACTCCGCATGCACCCGCTTTCGGTCGCCGCCGGCCGCTGGCCGCGCCACCGACACGCTCACGCGGCACTCAAATTTCGTCAGCCCAAATGTTCTGTTTCTTTTTCTCAACTCTTTTTTATACAAGTAATAAAAAAACATGTCCCAATCCATAATTTTATTCACGATTGTACACGTGTATCTCTCGAAAAATTTCAAAACGAATCACGATGAGTGCGTCAAGTAAGCGAACGAAGACTCGAGCGTCTGCGCGCGCTGGCGCGGGTATGCGCGGGCATGCGCTTCGCTATATCTGCGCCAGCCCTTAGATTAGCTGTAAAAATATTTATTGAAGTGAAAACGCGTTGAGCACTTTTTCTGTAATGGGTATAAATTCTTAAACTCGCGTCAGGACACGTGACCTGATCGAAGAAGCGTAAGACGGATACCATTCCAAAATATCAAACATGCTCAACGTTAATAATCAAGTTTTCACTTCTGCCGGCACTCCCGGAGTGCAACCCGTCTTTTTTTTCATAGGCTATGACTACATAACCGGCGGCGGCGGCTCCGCGCTGAGCGTGGGCGCGGCGCGGCTGCTGGCGCGCTGCGGCTGCGCGGCGACACACGCGCCGGACGACATGTCGCTGGGCGCGTGCGCGCTGCGCGTGCGCGTGCCCGTCACGCACTCGCCGCTGTTCCACCAGGTGCGGCACTATACACACCGCTCCTGTATACAGTGTGTACACTACTGCGCGGCGACACACGCGCCGGACGACATGTCGCTGGGCGCGTGCGCGCTGCGCGTGCGCGTGCCCGTCACGCACTCGCCGCTGTTCCACCAGGTGCGGCACTATACACACCGCTCCTGTATACAGTGTGTACACTACTGCGCGGCGACACACGCGCCGGACGACATGTCGCTGGGCGCGTGCGCGCTGCGCGTGCGCGTGCCCGTCACGCACTCGCCGCTGTTCCACCAGGTGCGGCACTATACACACCGCTCCTGTATACAGTGTGTACACTACTGCGCGGCGACACACGCGCCGGACGACATGTCGCTGGGCGCGTGCGCGCTGCGCGTGCGCGTGCCCGTCACGCACTCGCCGCTGTTCCACCAGGTGCGGCACTATACACACCGCTCCTGTATACAGTGTGTACACTACTGCGCGGCGACACACGCGCCGGACGACATGTCGCTGGGCGCGTGCGCGCTGCGCGTGCGCGTGCCCGTCACGCACTCGCCGCTGTTCCACCAGGTGCGGCACTATACACACCGCTCCTGTATACAGTGTGTACACTACTGCGCGGCGACACACGCGCCGGACGACATGTCGCTGGGCGCGTGCGCGCTGCGCGTGCGCGTGCCCGTCACGCACTCGCCGCTGTTCCACCAGGTGCGGCACTATACACACCGCTCCTGTATACAGTGTGTACACTACTGCGCGGCGACACACGCGCCGGACGACATGTCGCTGGGCGCGTGCGCGCTGCGCGTGCGCGTGCCCGTCACGCACTCGCCGCTGTTCCACCAGGTGCGGCACTATACACACCGCTCCTGTATACAGTGTGTACACTACTGCGCGGCGACACACGCGCCGGACGACATGTCGCTGGGCGCGTGCGCGCTGCGCGTGCGCGTGCCCGTCACGCACTCGCCGCTGTTCCACCAGGTGCGGCACTATACACACCGCTCCTGTATACAGTGTGTACACTACTGCGCGGCGACACACGCGCCGGACGACATGTCGCTGGGCGCGTGCGCGCTGCGCGTGCGCGTGCCCGTCACGCACTCGCCGCTGTTCCACCAGGTGCGGCACTATACACACCGCTCCTGTATACAGTGTGTACACTACTGCGCGGCGACACACGCGCCGGACGACATGTCGCTGGGCGCGTGCGCGCTGCGCGTGCGCGTGCCCGTCACGCACTCGCCGCTGTTCCACCAGGTGCGGCACTATACACACCGCTCCTGTATACAGTGTGTACACTACTGCGCGGCGACACACAACTAACAAACAACAAAAAAAACCAGCTTCACACCCTATAATTTTACAAGTCAATAAATATCAAAAACTAATCACACGCAATTTTGAAACTTCTCTCCACCATAACATCCTAAACGCCAGAACAGAACCTAAATAAACAAGCACGATAACATCCCCAACTTAAAAAAAAAAATGTAATCTCCTACAGGCCCGACCACAAGACTACCCGCGCGAAGTGCTAGCTCGAGACAGGCCGGTATCCTTCCACCGCCTCCCGCGTGAACCTGTTAAAGTCTACGCGGCGTGGTTCCAACACGATGACCTAGCTCTTAGTAGTTTTAGGGACGAACTGTGAAATTAATTAGATTGTATGCAAAAGAAGAAAAATACATTGTTCTACGTGACACTTTCTCCGTTTTATTGTAAAAACTTAAATTGTCCTGATTGAAATCCAGACTTAAAAGTGGTTTAATTTGGTATAGAGGTTTAAACATGTCTTTGTCTATGGTTTAACGCTAAAACATGTTTTGCAATGGCTGGCGTCCACTAGGCGGATCGGGCCGGGCCGTATCGCAACGCAAAATTATGCCTATGTTTTGTATGAAACATCGTTCATTAGCGACGGATCGGGTCGGGGCGGGCCGCAACGCATTAGCGGATATCGCTTCGCAGGCGGATTTCTGCCGGCGGTGCGCTGCGGCCCGGCCCGCCCCGACCCGTCTAGTGGACGCAGGCAGGCGGATGTGAGCGGCGAGCGTCTGTTAGATAAAATCCGCCTAGGCGGTCCGCCGCGCCCCGTACAGGTGGACGCAGGAGCAAACAGCGCGTCCATTAGAGACGGCCCGTTGCGATGCGACCCGCCCCGATCCGTCTCTAATGGACGCCTAGCATAATAAGACTTTTACTTAGTCCATGGTTTTGATATATTTTAGACCCTGTTTTTTAGTCTGTGTTTTGTAATGAGACGGAAAATGTATGATTGTAATGATATTATGTGTTACCGGGTGTAGATACCAACACAATAAGCGATATTCAAAAAAGGCACACTAAAGCACAAAGTAAGTTAGCATGATTTCGCTATCGTAAGCGAAAAACGGATTACTGAAGTAAATTCGACGTGCTACTTCCGAAGCGCTAATAACATATCTACCTTTTACTTATAATATCATTGTATGATTGTATGTTTTATATTAAACTAGCGGTCCGCCCCGGCTTCGCCCGTGGTACATATTTACGTTTTCTCTACATAAGAACCATCCTCGTACTTCAAGGAATATAATAAAAAAAGAATTATCGAAATCGGTCCACCCGTTCTCGAGTTATGCGCTTACCAACACATTTTGCGATTCATTTTTATTGTATAAGAATAAAGACATTTTAAATAAAAAAAAATGTTGTATTTTAATACGCTTCGAATTATTCTGATGTAAGGTATTCACTTGCCCGATTCACTCTACCGAAAAATGTTTAGAAAATTTATGTTTTTAATATTTTATAATAAGTGGTTCATATTTTATGTAACTCGAATAAAAAGCTTTCTGATTTTATTTAGATTGAAACTAATTTTTGACAATGTTAGTTATTAGGTTTTAAAAATACGATTTTATTGAAACATTCCAATAAAAAATATTAATTAGGTACTAATCAAGTGATGCTTTATATATTATTTTGTTATTTTAGCAACATTAAGTTCTTATATAAATATACAACGAGTTTATGTAATGTTGATGTGCTTGTGATAGCACGTTTGTACTTATATTAATTTTATAATATAATAGTTATAAATAAATATGTATTATGTGCCAGTATTTGTGTAGATAAAGTACATATCAGTTGTGTTTTAAATAAATTTAATATTTTTATACTTTGGTGTTTTATTTATCAAATACCTATTTAAGAGACACAGGTTTCTACTTCAAATATAAAAAAAATACCTAGTTATTGTTTATACAGTAGAAAAATTATAGTTTTAAAAAGCTTAGTAGAATGAATGAATGGATTTTTGAAGTTAAAGTAAATTTAAATTTCAATTGTGGTATAAACGGAACTTTCATTTCAAATCAAATCAAATTTAGACCCCCTCCTTGGTACAGTGGTTGACGCGTGAGCGAAGAACCGAGGGGTCCTGGGTTTGATTCCCGGTGGAGACGAAGAAAAAAAAATGTCTCGGTCTGGCAGGACACAGATGGCTGATCACCTTCTTGTCTTTCATCTGCCCCTTACCCCACTAGGGGACACGGGACTTCACTTTTTTTATAAACGGAACTACTCAGATAATGTATTTTCTGTATATCGTAAACTAGGTTTCCGCCCGCGGCTTTGCCCGCGCAGTCAAAGAAAAACCCGCATAGTTCCCGTTCCCATGAGATTTCCGGGATTGCGTCATTTTCCCGGGATATAAAGTAGCCTATGTCCTTTCTCGGGTATCAAAATATCTCCATACCAAATTTCATGAAAATTGGTTCAGTATTTTAGGCGTGATTGAGTAACAGACAGACAGACAGAGTTACTTTCGCATTTATAATATTAAGTATGGATAAAACGTCCATACAGTATTTCTACATCGACACATTTAGCACTACTTTTTGCTTAAATAATTCTGCTCTACTAAAATATAGGTAACTGATAATTGTAAGTTTTTACGTATTCACAGATCCAAATTCCGATTTTTTAAATAAGTATACTTAAACAGAAAATATGGCCATAGGCTTTTTTAACCAATTTATATATTATCTAGTATTATTATCCTAAGTACACTAAGAAACGTACTTCACCACCATTAGTCATCTCGTAAGCCTTGTTTTACTAATGGATGTATTGAATTCAATGAAAAGCTCAAAGTGGCGAGTCATCGTCTTTTATTTTACAGTGAGACGAGCTTTGTCTTAACTCGCAGCAACTTGTTTGCTGAAATTCAAGTTAAATTGAATTTTGAGACCAATTTTAGGTAAGTAATGTTATTTCTAATAAGATTTACACTTTGTTATCATTGCTATTTGTTCTTTATCACTGCTGTTTATTATAAGAAAAATATGGATTCAAAGGTAGTCTTAAAGTAAAAAATTAAGAATATTGATCATTTAAGAACTGATAACGAATCTATTAAATAAAATACGTTTTTACGTATTTCAGTTAATAGATTCGTTATCAGTTTATATTATCTAAAAGTTGTATCGGAAAACTAAATAAAAATTGATGTAACACATAATATCTTGTAAGTAATAAATTACCATCAGTTTAGACTTTAGACAATATCTTCTACAGAAAATAATTTCCTACCAAGATACTGTGTTATATTGCTATTCAAATTTAAAAAGGCCTCTGTGATTTATGCAGCAATTCCAAACAAATATATTAGACTGGACTGGACAGACTCAGAACGATAGATTGATGAAGCAATATAGTTAAAAACAAAAACCTTACGCTTGCAGCGGGGACATAATAAACATCCATGACAAGAACAAATAACAATTGAACCGAGAACAAACTAACACGTTTACACATAAATATTTGGACCAGAGTCCAGAATTCAATTTACTGTGATTAAATTTATTAGGGGACGCTTGTTTTAAAATATAAAATGTAACTAAGTGTTCAGAATTATAATATATCACAACATGGTCACAACATAGATAGGTAACTATACATAGGTACCTACTTCTGCCTAACTGCTCATGTTACACATGTTACATATCTATACTAATAAAAGCTGAAGAGTTTGTTTGTTTGAACGCGCTAATCTCTAGAACTACTGGTCCGATTTGAAAAATTATTTCGCTGTTGGATAGCCTATTTATCGAGGAGGGCTATAGTAGGAAATAATATTGTAATACATACTGTGGCTATAGGCTATAATATATCACCACGCTAAGTCCAACAGAAGCGGAGCCGTGCGGGTGAAACCGCGGAGCGCAGCTAGTTGTAACATAAATTATGAAAGTTTGTATTTAAACTGTATATACCTACTTAAATATGATTAAAATAGAGCATTCCAAATATGGATCGAGTCATTAGGATGAAATACGAATAATAAAGTAGGTATATTTTTTAGGGTGCTCTTTACGAAGCAGGCCGACTGATTTAATAATTAAGTCTGTAGTTATCTTATAATAATATTTAGCTGCTTACTCTTATATTTTTCAGAAACATATTTTTCTACTTAAACTAATAAAAGCAATCTGAAAAAGCTTTTCAATACGCAATCATTGGGTAAGTGCTTAAGAAATCTCGTTCAAAATATCTTATTTCTACCACTAACAAAGCAAGCGGGAACCTATTTAGAATGGATAATGAAAGTCGTCAAGGAAAGCAAAAGGAAAAAAGCAAGAAAAGTAATTCAAAGCCAATTATTGTCTTGCCGCAATCGCAGAAAAGTCAAATGCTTTGTGCGAGATTTTCCAAAAAGTTTTAACTAAAAAGCTTTGAGAGACTCTATTGGCTTTAGAAACTTAATATAATAAATGCTTCGATACTAGATTATATTTAATCTTAGGATAACTTTTTATTTGTGTGTTACAGAATTAGTAATGTAGTGGAATAAATATTGTTAATCTAAAAAAGTAGAAAAATACGATTCTATTTACACTTTGAAAGCATTCTATGTAGGAACTATTATAATAATATAAGCTTTTTTATGTAATCTGCGCTTTATCAATTTATATAATACAGTAAAATAAAGTAAACAGTTAAATTATACAATAGATAAAATTAAATGTGGGCTTATAAAACGTAGGATATTTGTAGATATTATATACCTACTTTCAAACATTAATGAATCATTCATGTTTACATGCAAAACATTATAATTAAACTTCAATCGATTTGTATAGCAAATTTTTCTCAAATCCCAACAAATACTTCCACTAAATTGGCAACAGGATAACACGAAAATGATCTTAAAAGCCATTAACAGCATCCGACCGGTAATTGAAAATCCACTCTCCGATCTGTAAGGCCGGACGTGAAACCAATTTTAACGCAAGAAACTCCTTTACACGGATGCGAGATCTATTGTGATTCAATATTGGACTTAAACTAAAACTCAAACTCAAACATTTATTCACTCAATTAGACTTCTAGAAGCATTCTTTAAGCGCCGATTTTTCAATGCTCGGATAAAACTTATTCGTCGAATAATATATAAAACTACCATTTTATAAACGTATTCTAATTGCCCGTATTTGACAGTTTACGT
Source organism: Colias eurytheme (assembly GCF_061535395.1). Lineage (NCBI taxonomy): Eukaryota > Metazoa > Arthropoda > Insecta > Lepidoptera > Pieridae > Colias > Colias eurytheme. Next base: position 11,887,377 of record NC_142988.1, on the reverse strand, counting down.
GACATATTAATATTATCGTGCAATACTTTATTGGACGGATAAGTTTTATCCAAGCATTGAAAAATCGGCCCTAAAAGTCATAACATAGTTTTACCTTTTAGTAGGACTTTTTACTAACAGTTGAAATGCTTTGTTTATTTTGTAATTTATAAGTAACTAGCTTTCTACCAGCGGCTTCGCCCGCTTTTTTCAAAGCCTTATAAATTATATACATACTAAAACCTTCCTCTTGTATCACTCTCATCATCATCATCACCATCAGCCCACATACTTTCCCACTGCTGGGACAAGGGCCTCCTAAATCGTTCCGTAGTTTTAAAGCGTAAGAGAGTTTAGGGCACAATACAATGATTCGTTCCGAATTTTATTCAAACTACCGCGTTGGTGTAGCGCGTCTAGCATGTTCGTGGAAGCCCGCGTGCCGGTTCTCGATGCATTGATCAGGCATCGCGTTGCTAGATTTAGGAATTTTCATTTTACTTCTAGTAACTCGATTATAAATGCTTTAACGAATTTTGGTAGCAGCATCTTGGCTTTTTATGCCCGGCTTCTGCGTTAATATTTATGAATTCTAAACTTTTCTACTTTTGTATTATTTCAATAAATGTGTAATGTAACTCTTGTATTTTTTATTTTTGCCTAACGGATCTTAGTCGTCCATTAATATACAAAATAATTCAATAAAGGATATTTTATTTTATTATTTTTATTTTTAAAGATTTAAAAGCATTCATAGGGACAGAAAGTGACTTTGTTTTATACTATGTAGTGATAAACACTAAAAACTTTTTGTTTTTGTGTTAATTCGTATTATCATTTAACTTTACGTTTTGTATTAAATAAATTCATTCCTATTTTATTACGGCAACAGCAGTTTTTTAAAAACAAAAGCACAAAATTAAAGCACACAAAAGTCCCTTTAACATAATTTGTTGAGTCATGAATTATACTAATATTATATTTTTCAAGTATCGGAAGAGTTTTGTATTAGAGTTGAGTATCAGAAAGAACACGAAAAACAAATAAACTAAAAATGTAATAGCCACTTGAGAATAAGGGGCTCTCAGGTTACAAAAAAAAATTTATGCTTATCAGTCCGTGTAACAACCTTAGATCATTAAGTAATGGATGGAGCACGCTGGCAAATGTTCTAACTAAACTTTCTGCCGGTTTTGGTGCGGGGAGGGTAACTCACACTTTGAAACACAATCACACATTCACAAAAATAATTTGTGTCTTTACAAACTCAAACTATTACAAAATGGACAGACTAGCATGTTTTTGCACACATACATCGATTACACAGAAAAATCTCTATACATATACGTAATAATACAATCGCTCTAAAGGGATGTAACCATATCGATATTACAAAAATAATAATTTTGTTTAAATTAGAAATAACATTAATATTATATTCATAAAAAATACTACACAGGTCATTTGTAACGTTTTCATCATTATTATATGCATATGAAAAAACAATAAAACGCCATTTTATTTGTATTTGAATATGTATTTATTCAACACATCACATATTATATTCAATAAAATAAATATCGGTCCAGAAATTTTTATTATTTCTGTACCGAGGTGTCCATTCTGATTTTCTCCCACAGCATTCAATCCACCTTAGCCTTAAAGCAGGATTTTTTGTAAATCTGAAATATACGCAATATTCGTACATACATATAAATAAAGTAGCTGCTCCGCGCGGTTTCACCCCAGTGGCTCCACTCCTGTTGGTCGTAGCGTGATGATATATACCTTCCTCGATAAATGGGCTATCTAACACCGAAAAAATTTTTCAAATCGGACCAGTAGTTCCCGAGAATAGCGCGTTCAAACAAACAAACAAACTCTTCAGCTTTATAATATTAGTATATATTACATAATTTATAGAAAGGTTACAAGATTAACATTACAAAAAAAACGGCTAAATGCGAGTCGGACTCGCGCACGAAGGGTTCCGTACCATTAAAATGTTCTGCCAGTTAAAAGTAACCGAGCGTAAATTTTAATAAATATATACAAGACTTACAAAATAAACATTATACTCCTTTTTATGCAGTTGTGTAAATTTTTAATATAATAAAGATTAATTCTCATCTCATTTCAAATTATACTTAGAAAAATATTTTTTTATCGACGTTCAAGTTAAAAGCAGTCCGTCACTAAGAAAGTCGTAAAAATTAACGACCTTTTAAGCGACGAGTTTTTAAATTCAACTCTATCACTAAGTTCATAAAGATTAAATTTGAATTTCTCTTCAAGATAGTCTCGCTACATCACTTTATAGTCTCGTGGGGAGTGCGGTTCAATATCGCGTTCTAAATTCAACTTTATCGCTTAGTTCATAAAGATTAAATTTGTATATTTTCTCTTCAAGATAGTCTCGCTACATCACTTTATAGTCTCGTGGGGAGTGCGGTTCAATATCGCGTTCTAAATTCAACTTTATCGCTTAGTTCATAAAGATTAAATTTGTATATTTTCTTTCCATGATAGTCTCGTGAGGCCGCATCAATGATCGAGTACACACATGACTCGATTATTTGTCTTGATCATATCGCTAAACGATACATCGACGATTATTAGAAATTGCATTTAATTAGAAATGTACGTTAAATAAATAAAAAAATATACACAAATGAAAGGTTATTCCATCTTTTTTAATATTCGACATGTTTGAATTGCTTCTGCAAGACTTGACAGTGCAAAACGGCATTTTTAGCGGAGCACTCGCAGACGTCCTTTCGATGTTTTACGAATACGCAGAGTGTTCGTAATCGATTACGCAAGTAGTTTTTATGAAAGCATAAGATTTTTCGATTCGAATAATCTTATACCTCGGCAAAAGGGGAAACGCCTGCGTGTGTTATCCATTACTTAATGATCTAAGGTAACAACCGTGCCCATAAATTATACCTGTCGTAAAGCTTGCCCTATTCAAATTTGGTTGAGTATCTGTGCCACAGCTGTCACATTTATTATCTGGAGAGAACCAGAGACTACTTTAGAACAAAGGTTCATACAATTTGACGTCCTGTTTTAATGACAGACCAGTTTCAAAGGTCGTCATTTTTTCACCGTGCCGAGCAAAATATCGCTGCGCAAAAATGGCGTGATTACTTGAATGTTATTACTTCTTCCTTTGTGTGTTATATGTTATAATTTTCTATATAAAATTCTCTTTACAGTGATATATACGTATTGTAGTATTTCATTAGCCAAAGTTCTTATTTTTAACAAATAATGTAGGTCAAAATGCGCGTTCCAAACATGGCGGGTTTCGGTGTTGTTTACGAATTGTTGAAACTATATTTTTATATTTTGATACGTTATATACGTACTAGAAACTATCTAGATTAAGTAATTACTAATATAAATCTATTACATTCTTATATTTACGCAGATTCAACATTTTAAAATATTTGAAACGTAACAATGGCCAAGGACGTAACGATCCGGATAGCGTGCCGAGTCATTTTTATTAGTAAAAATAATAGACATATCCTGTATAATTTGTATATATTATGCATTCATTTTAAAGGAAATATAGTCTAGTTTTAAAATAAATAAGTAAAAATGAAGCCGAGCGCATAAATTTGTCGTAATAAAATTAAATTGCGAGAAAATCTAACAAAAAAAAGTACAATTAAGTATTATCATTTTTTTTAAAATATGAAATTGTAAGTTCGAAGTATATATTTTCTACTCTAATGATGCCTCATTTCATTACCTATCTAACAGTATTTTTTTTTCGTAATCTGAGCTATACTTTTCTTTCAACAAACGTTTTTGTAGGGATGGGTCACGCGATTTTTTTTTGAGCAGATAATGAGAGATATAGCGATAGCGTCGGACAGAGATCTCACGCGTCAGTCTGACAGTTCGGACCAGCTACTGGCAAGTTTGTAGTCTGAAATCTCAATATGTTTACAGCAGCCTTTTTCTCTACACTGCCCGAATATACCAATATATTTAAATTCAACCTTAACACGATAGGTAGAAGGGGCAAATTGGTTTGTCGTTTAAAAAATCTGTAATAAGTAAGCGAACCATTTGGCCAATACTGAAGTGATATCATACAGAGGTATTATTAAGAGCTCGTTTGGGATTCCTCTTGTGTTGCGCGAACTGGCTGTATGTTTCCATTTATTCACGTCACGTTATTAAGAAAGGGTTGTGTAGTAAAAATTTTTCAAAATCACTTTTGAATCGTTAAAATAAAACAAAAAAAAGTCGTCGATTATTATTGACTGAAACTATTTGTTAGAATATGCTATGTAAGTTTTAAATTTGACATTTTTTAATTTGCCTATCTGAAGCTTGATTTATGAGTTTTATTAATTAATCTGTATGTCTAGGTGTGTAGTATGTGATTCTGAAAAACATTTTTATTTCTTAACGTATGAAATGAATTGAAAAATGTAAGATTACCTACCTAATTCTAATGAAAAAATAAGAACTAGAAAAAAAATAAAAATAAGAACATACAACGAGAATAAAATATATAAAAAGTAGAATGGAACCACAACATCGGCTGCATATAATATTCAGGTCTGGTCCGCGGCGCGGGTGCGACTCGGTTATTGTGTCAATATTCTTTATTGTCTGCCGGACCCCGGAGATTATCCCGGCTTATTAACTCTACACTACTCCAACTTATAATTAATATGTTTGCTTTTCTCATTCCGTCGCGTCTGTGCGACGCTGAGCTGTCTTTTTGAAGTGGAATTCGATTTTCAGTTTTCAGTTGCTAGTGTAGTGATGAACTTGCTATTTTGTGTTTGCAGTTTCTTTAACTTAATTTTAAGAACATTTTTTTTTAATTTTGTTCAAAATATTTTTACAAAGAAAAGCTAAGCGAATTCGTTTAACAAATTAAAGTTCGTAGCGCGCGTAGATTTTACGTGTAGCACTATGTGTAGCACTTTCTAAACTATTTTGTTTGACTGCAAGTTTAACAGCATACCTACATTTATTTATAGCCTTAATAATCTACATTTTTTTTAAAGTAAAACTGAAAAATAAATTGTTCAATCGAAAATGCAAACCATATAATCGAGTAGCAATATCACTAAAACTGCACTTTGTACAGCGCAGCGAGCTGAAAATATTACCAATTTAAAGCTTCATGTAAAATTTCATCAGAGTGTTATCATGAATATTAATCGTTTATTTAAAATTAACCATAAATAGATGATCGTGTAGGTAGTTTGGCATGGCACGATATTGGCATGGCACGTTACGGTTATGGCACGTTACTCGTACATTAACCAAATTGGCACATACGATGATCAAATGTTATGCATTACATGTTGATTTCGATGCAAATTTGCAACTGTTTTTGTGTTGACGATTATATGTTATCAGTAATGAGCGTGTTAATGGTGGATGAAACGGTTTTTTGTTTCAGTGGATTTAAGTATAGAGCTGTTTTTTCTGTTAAAATAAGTATATTTTTCATATATATTCAGCAAAACATGATTACTAATTTGATTTGAAAAGAGGTTTAATAATAAAGCTTAATTAAAAATTAAGTACTGTATTCTTTAATACGATGTTCTTTCTAGTATCAAAGTTTTTCCAAATCGATTTAGAAGTTTTAAAGAAGCGAGCATTCTATAGACATACCTACATGTAAAATAATAATCTAAGAATTCCTACTAATACGAAGCTAATTTCATTTTAAGTAATGAAATTTTATAGAATACATAATACTAGTAAGTATATATCGATAGGTAACAGCAAAACAGGAGGCATTGGCTGTAAGTTTGGATGTAGCGAAAGCCTTCGATCGGGTCTGGCACAAGGCACTTCTAGCGAAATTACCATCTTTTGGACTTCCTGCGAAGTTATGCGATTGGGTTGCCAGCTTCCTGGAAGAGAGGAGCATTAAGGTCGTTATCGACGGTTCTTGCTCTAAGCCTCTTCATGTGAATGCTGGTGTCCCACAAGGCTGCGTGCTATCTCCTACACTGTTTCTTCTGCATATCAATGATTTGTTACAAATCAGTAACATTCATTGCTATGCAGACGACAGTACGGGGGATGCTCTTTATCCCGGCCGTGCAAACACTTCAAAGGAAAGCCTCAATGAGAGCCGAAACAAACTTGTGTCTGAAGTCGAGTCTTCTCTTCAAGAAGTCTCGGATTGGGGCGAACTTAATCTTGTCGAGTTCAATCCCCAAAAGACACAGGTTTGCGCGTTCACCGCTAAAAAGACCCCATTTGTCGTAGAACCTCGGTTTAAGAGTACTCCCCTTAGTATATCGCCGAAAATCGGAATCCTCGGAGTTGAAATCTCGAGTGACGTTCAATTCCGCAGTCATTTGGAAGCGAAGGCTAAATTAGCCTCGAAAAAGCTTGGTGTGCTCAGTAGATCGAGACAGTACTTCAAGCCGGCCCACCGACTTCAGCTGTACAAGGCTCAGGTGCGACCGCATATGGAGTACTGTTCTCATCTCTGGGCCGGAGCCCCACAGTACCAACTCCTTCCTCTTGACCGCATCCAACGTCGAGCAGCTCGAATTGTCGATGACCGTAGGCTTTCCGATAGGCTCGATCCTCTGTCAGTGCGAAGAGACGTTGCGTCTCTCTGTATACTGTACAGAATCTACTATGGGGAGTGCTCTGAGGAATTGTTCCACCTACTACCAGCCGCACAGTTCCACCACCGGACCACACGCCGTAAAAATCTGTTCCATCCGCACCATCTGGATGGTTGGCGCTCCACCACTGTCCGCTTCACCCGCAACTTCCTTCCGCGTACGGTGAAACTGTGGAACGATTTACCACCTGCGGTGTTTCCGAACAACTACGACATTGGGGCCTTCAAGAAAAGAGCTTATTTGTCCCTAAAAGGCCGGCAAAGCACCTGCAACACTTCTAGTGTTGTAAGTGTTTATGGGCGGTGGTGACCACTTACCATCAGGTGGCCCACCTGCCCCTTTGCTTGCTCTGACATAAAAAAAAAAAAAAAAAAAAAAAAAAAAGCAATGAACGGTAAATCAAATTCCGACATTGAGTATTTCCCGCCAAAGTTTGATGCTCTCAATTAATAAACAGGCGAGTCCCAAGTTGGAGCACGTCGCAAGTCGCAGGCTGCACCTGATGTATTGTGCAAGTTACCAACTTTACGTCATATACACACCTATATTAGCTCAAGTTGAATATTGTGAAGTATTAATTATAACGAATCTTGTAGTTATAACTATGTATATTGTTAAGGTAAGGGGGTTTTAAAGATTTTCAGAAAAAATTGGTTGGCATTGAATTTGGATAATACGACAATTTTGTTGAAATTAAACAAGAGAAAGAAATAAATAGTTTACTTTGCTACAAACTTATCATTAAAATTCATATTATAAAAAAAATATGAATGGAACGTGAAATAAATCATGTAAAGTTTTATGTATCTAATAATTTTAAAGCAGTAATGTCTACACAAAATATTAATTTATATCTACCACTAGCGGTCCGCCCCGGCTTCGCCCGTGGTACATATTTACGTTTTCTCTACATAAAAACCATCCTCGTACTTCAAGGAATATAATAAAAAAAGAATTATCGAAATCGGTTCAGCCGTTCTCGAGTTATGCGCTTACCAACACATTTTGCGATTCATCTTATCTTAATACTATTATAAAGGCGAAAGTTTGTATGGATGTATGGATGTATGGATGTATGGATGTTTGTTACTCTTTCACGTAAAAACTACTGAACCGATTACAATGAAATTTAGCACACATATAGAGGGTAACTTGGATTAACACATAGGATAGGTTTTATCCCGGAAATCCCACGGGAACGGGAACTATGCGGGTTTTCCTTTGAAAACGCGGGCGAAGCCGCGGGCGGAAATCTAGTTTTTATATATAAGAGATTAGGTATTCATAATTAACATTTCTAAAGTGTGAACATGGACTCAAGATTAATTGCTGAACTGAAATAATTTTTCAAATTGTAACCAACGTTTCATTAATTGGACCAATAAAAAGGAAATCGTTTTCCTTCACACGCTACATTCATTATACATGTGTCGGAAAAAATATAAAACGATGCTTCGTTAACTTACATATGTTGTTTGATAAATTCCATCAGATTGCGGTTTATTCGGTTCAAGGAATGTTAAATTATTATATAATATACTAGCTTCCGCCCGCGACTCCGTCCGCGCGGATGTCGGTCTTCGCGTGGATGGTCTCCATTTTGATTAACTCTGACAATGACATCTTATAAATATCTATTGGACCCAAATACGGCTAGGCCTATAATAATACCCAACGTGTGTTCGCCGCGGTTCTACAGAACAACATCTATGGATAAAACTGAAAAATTAAGATTAATTTTTTTTCTACGTATTTTTCCAGGATAAAAAGTATCCTATTTTACGCCCAGGATAATAAGGTATAATTATACCAAGTTTCATCGAAATCGTACCGTTAGTTTTCACGTGATGTCTTCACATACAGACAGACAGACAGACAGACAGACAGACAAAAAATTTTTTAATCACATATTTGGGTTTGGTATCGATCCAGTAACACCCCCTGCTATTTATGTTTTCAATATTTTCAATGTACAGAATTGACCCTTCTACAGATTTATTATATGTATAGATTATGGTATTATACTGATTATTTTTCCGTCCCAAATGTCGGCCAATAATTTCACAATTGAATTCAACCTGTCAGTTTGACGTCAACGACCAGAGAAAATTTTCAAAAAATTATCAGTATAATACCATGTAGGTTGTACCACGTGACGTCGAATGGTGCAATTCTATTGGTCGATATTTGGGTCGGAAAAATAATCACTTATAATACCACGAGAGCTTCAAAATTATCGGGTATTTTCCGATAGGTTCGTTGCAAACAAATGATGGAGTCAAGTTTTTAGTCAAGGTTAAAAAATCACTAGAACATTATCTAAAGCTTCCAATTTATCTTTTCCATAAACAAAGATGATCAAATTGTATTTTTCACCGTTGATCAGATGGTGTTGACAAAAATATCAAACGCTTGAACTTCCAAAGTAATTTCCAATAACAATCTTTTTCTATCGCACAAGCAATTTCCTCTAATAGATGTTTTAATTAAAACTTAACTGGATTTCCCGGGACGCGTAATTGAAGCGTTAACAAAATAGTTTGAGCCAGCGTTCATTTCTTAAATAATAAAATTTCTTCCGTAATATGTAAAGTTAAAATTCTTCAGTAAGTATTTGAAATTACAGCACAATACATTAACACGAATTTATTTAAAACATATTATGTATTAAAAAAAATCAAATTGAAACGAACTGGAGTCACCTGTTGTAAAGTTTGTAGTTATATATCTAATTAGAATTATATTTTTAAAGTTAGGTGAAAAATTGGGAGAAAGTTTGATGCTGGCTTTTAACTCTAGTTTTAAATTATAATAGGTACAATTTTTTCAGGAAACAAACTACTTAAATAAAACTTTTCTACACTGAAAAATTTACAAACATTTATATTTTACCTACATGTATATAACAAACATTAACAGTTCCATTTATATTTTCACACCAAATCCACAAGCAATTTTCGATAAAAAGATAACACTGAATCCCAATATAAGGATGTGATTTCTCGTTTCATTTGTAGCCGGAGAGGACAAAATACAATGAGGCTAGAAGCAGCTACGTCCAATTTATTTTTATTACCGTTTATATATCGTTTTGTTACATCTCATCCGCCCTCGAACATAAACTCGGCATCTAATTTTTGTGCAATTTATTGTGATGGCCCAATGTCTGGAGAAATCTAGGATTGTGATTCGTAGCTCGATTAACAGATGTTTTTTGTTTTGTAGGTTGAAGCACAGACTAATAATAATATACTACGTAAGTATTGCTAATAACTAATAAGGTAGTTAAATATACACAAATAGATATATACACAAATCGATTTATCCACAGAAAATTTTTCAATCGTAGACCAAGATTCGGACTTAAAAAACATGTTTACTGACAGTTACTTTAAAAATTATTCCTCTTAACAATATTATACGTAACTCGTAAATTCGATACTCAAATGGTGTTATAATCATTGCCTAAAGTGAAGTCCCATGTCTCCAAGTGGGTGTACGGGCCAGATGCATTATACATCTGTTTCACTGATTGATTTTCTTTAGGGACAAGTAGGTGATCAGCCTTCTGTGTCCTGCCAGACCGAGACATTTTTTTTCTTCGTCTCCACCGGGAATCGAACCCAAAACCCCTGGGTGTTACGCTCACGCGTCAACCACTGTACCAAGGAGGCGGTCAATAATCATAATAATCATTGCCTAGATATTTTTAAATCTTGAAATCCTTCCTTACAGCTCTTAGTTTGGCAACTACAACACGTGAAACAAAATATTTAGCAGTAAGTGTACGGAAAATAATTTGGACGTTTCTCAAAACCTACTTTGCTTGTGTTATGTTGGCCATATTTTCAATAAGTTTCCTGTACGGAAAAGCGTTCAGTGTAATGGCTTTTCGCATTTCGATTTGCAGATTGCATGCGAGCGAGCGAATTATAGAATAATAGAGAAATGTATTTTTCGGTAAGATTATAATATTATGAAGTCTATGGTAACTATACTTTTATTTGTGTTATGAGAAGACGAGAATTATATCAATTAACTCCTCAATACGATTACGCAGAGCTGAATAAATTATAAGGTGTTGTAATCAGGTTGTAATTGTATTGTTTGTATTTTATAATAGTATAAAAAACTAGCGGTCCGCCCCGGCTTCGCCCGTGGTACATATTTACGTTTTCTCTACATAAAAACCATCCTCGTACTTCAAGGAATATAATAAAAAAAGAATTATCGAAATCGGTTCAGCCGTTCTCGAGTTATGCGCTTACCAACACATTTTGGGATTCATTTTTATATTATAAGATAAAAAACTAGCGGTCCGCCCCGGCTTCACCCGTGGTACATATTTACGTTTTCTCTACATAAAAACCATCCTCGTACTTCAAGGAATATAATAAAATAATTTGGAAAATCCAAAAGTGCACGCCTCATAATTTTTTTTTAATAAATATTTATTAATTATTATTTTTGTTTATTTAATAACAATTAAACCACATCGAATCAGACCCTGAAAAATGAAAGGGTTCTATTCCTGAGCATACTCAAGCGTAAGAGAAAAAAAAAGACTCGATTAGTAAAGTATTTCGGTCGCTATCGTGCTAACAAGAAAAAGGATCCGCACATACAGAAACACGGACGTCCAAGACAGAACTTTTTTAAACTGTTTTTTAACTAGTTTAAATAACAAAAATGACATCAAAAATATCATGAACGTTAAAAATAGTGTTTTTTCTTAATATGTGTGTGTATGTATTATCTTACAAGTGCAATGTATGATACATAAAGACATTTTAAGTTTGAAAAATCAGATGTTTTGCGCGAAGTGACAGTAGTACCCACCTCAACGCTTCGCTTATGAGGCGTGCAAAAAGAATTATCGAAATCGGTTCAGCCGTTCTCGAGTTATGCGTTTACCAACACATTTTGCGATTCATTTTTATGTATAAGAGAAGATAAGTAATTTTAAAAATAATAATATGCTGTGAAGTGTTTTTATTCTATACCATGGATATGCTTCAACATGACGCTAACGTAAAAAAACAGTAGAATTAATTAAATTCGTGTTAAATTCCTTTTAGAACATACGACATGACGGTTGTATTTTATATTGTATTTCATTGGAGTCGTACGTCCTCAAAGACTGCCCGAGTGGCTTGATTTACGATTTCGAAGAAAACCTTCGTTTTATTTGCATTTGCTCAAAGAGGCAGCCGAGTGCCTCATCCTCGGATGTTGTTTATACAATACGATACGATTACGATATTTTCTATTGCCACAAAAGATTATGTAGAGCGAATTATCTCAATGAGAGCGAAATGATTTTTATTAGAATATCAATTTGTATTAAGATTATGAGTAATAATAATCTAACTGTAACATTTTAGATTCCTAAAAAAATAAAATAACCCTCCAAGAAAATAAAATAACGTTTAAAAAATTAAGCTTAAGCCTTAGGCCCTTAGACAACAAAAAATCTGTCATCTTTATATAACAAAATAATACTAATCGTCAGATGTGAAATAGTTTTGAATTTATCGAAGCAAATATAAAACCTACTATGGGAAATATTTTCTTAAATCTCGACGAAACGTAGGTTAATGTGTGCTTCAGATCTCCGATTTGTGACCCATTATACGTGAACGGCGTAATGATGTCTGTATGTACATATACCTACTAGCTGTGATTGGTCTGGGAGGAAATATTGATGTTTATTTAGCTTATCATTTCTAGGATCAATCTACTACAAAAGGGATTAAGAGAATTTATACCAACGAATAGTTAGTAAATAAGTAGGTATAATTACATTCTAAGATAATTCGTGTATAATGTTCGGATACATAAGAAAACCCCCCTAGATTTTCTTATGTATCCTGATTACGATTGATTTGGGATAGCTGCTAAACGTATCTATCTAATAATGTGTTGTCGATAATTTATTATGATGTACCTACCTACATTGTACATAATATTTGCTAGTAAATTCTACATAGTAAGTTAAATTTCTTTAGAATAATATCTTAAGATCTTATAAGCTTTAAGTCTTCCACGCTGATGTCATAAGAGTATTTATTTGTAGAAATATTAAAAATAATGGAACTTTCATGTTTAACCGTAAAGCGAAAGAGGATTCAACAGGCAATAAAAGCCATGCCAGTGCTCCGACACTCGGTTAATTCAGCCTTTGTTTATTGTTTAATCTGTGGACTGACATTTGGAATGCTTTAATTATCTGTCCGTGTGATTAATCGTCGCCATCTTAACGTTAATGTAACAGCAACACAGAATCATTATTGTTGGTACGCTATAAATCTTATTAGTTGCAAATAATTTATTGTTCAAGGACGTTGGGTTTTAGACTTAGTAATATACTTTAGTTTAATTGTATGTTGTATAAATATTTAATCGAATGAGAAATGTGTAGAGACATACCTAATCATACTGGCCGAAGCTCTCATATTACGCTGTATATTCTGATAAGCTTTTGATAGGTGTAACACTTTAGGAGGAATGAAATTAATTTTTAAAAACAATAATTGTAAAAGAATATAGTTTTTATAAAACAACTTTCATTTGTTGACTGAAGAATTCAACGTCGTTTTAACGTTGAAATATTTTCGCAATAACAACCAATTTATTGAATTCAAAGTGCCTTTCTTCGATACATAAAGTATATTTACTTTATGTATCGAAGCATTAAGAAAACCATACATTATTCAGCATCAATGAGTTCGTCGTGAGTGCCAATTTGATTAATAGACGTCCTAAAAGTGTTGCCAAGTGAGAAAAGAACGTGACAAGGGATCTAGCGAATAACAGTACAGATGACTTATTTTACTTCAATTATTATTGAAAGGTTGCTGTGTTTATGTTTATTTTTGTGAAATTAAAAACGTTTTCATTGAGTATATAAAGGTATATACTGTACCTAATCTATAATCAAATAAAGGTAAGGACCTTACCTACCTTTTTAAAAAGAATCTAATAATATTTAAAAAGGATTTTAATTTTCATGTAGGTATATATTAATCGCTCTAGTAAAAGTTCAGCAACAATTACATGTGTACCTATAAGTACCTATTGATACGGAATTCTATATAACGAATCTTATTATCATTGGACTGTTAGGAGAAAATAAAACAATATTTTACATACAAATGTATTTATTCAGATATTTTTATTAACAAAATAACAACATAAAATCTTAAGCCACAACATTTCAAAGCCCCACATGAGCCGACTTACGACCACAAAGTTGGTGAAAAATGCAAGTTGGAGTACTTACCCTGAGTGTCGCGTGACGCATGATTAATGGCGGACCTTAGAGGGTTTCCCGCCAACTTTCCGAAAATATCGGTTATGTGACATCAATAAGTTTCGTGATAATTTATTATTCCAATTGATATTTTTCCTTGAGAGATGAAAACTTTTGTGAACTTTTTGCGCAGCAATCTTTCACAGAAATAAGGATAAATTTGATGAAAGCATCTTGTTTTGAATATTTCATCGATGATATACATACATATAATATAATGGTTCCCATATATCTATATTCTAACTGACTAAATAGGTATATATAGATAGGTATCCACTAACCATCTAATTCTAATGAATGCGGTTTGAATTTTCAAGATTTTCTTTGTACCTATTATTGGTAAAAGTAATATCATACCCAAAATATGTAGAGATCAATTAATGAAAGACCTATTCGTATAAAAACTAATTTCAAATTATAAATTAAGTTATTACAATTATATGTTTTCAATACTCCAAGCATGAAGCAAGTACTGTACAAGTGGCTTAGAAACTTTGATAGTGAATCTCGCTACTAATACTTTGAAAACAATAAGTAGGTACCTATTTAGCTCGCTCTTGTTACTTAAGGGGGCGCATAAAGCAAAATAACCAATCTTCTACTTCTTCTTCTTCTCTTAATTAATGGCTCCACCCAATAAAAAGGGACTTCGCCAATGTCCAGTATATATGGGAGAGACAGGACTCAAATTTCAGCCAGTTAGACTTGTTCGGTTGTGACATTTAACATTTGGAACTGAGTGGGAAAATGCAGAAATTTTGATCAACTTGGAGCGGCTAGAACAAACACATAAGACAATACAGGTTATACAGGGTGTCCCGCTATTGGTATACTAAGCGCGAAGGAACTTGTAGTTTTGCATACACTGATCACGTAAAAAATACTTTAAAAAAAAATTACGTCCAAAATTTTTTGCTAAATTTTTCCTGAAAATCCATGTTTTCTTCTCTAGCTTCGCGCAGCCGGCATATACCGCTTCTCTAATACGAGCATTTTATCTATGAAAACATAATCTTAAACGATAGCTCACGTACTGGTAGCAAAGTTGGGCGGCTCGCTTGTTATGGGTGTACACATAGAGTTTTAAAGGTAGCATTCGGATCTGGGCAGTCGCGACCCGGCAGCCGCTGCCCCGCAGCCGCGACCGTGGTCGCGCCGTACCGCTTCGTAGGGAATTGTATGCGATAGTTACCGACGCAAGCGACCGAGCCGCGCGGCCGAGGGGCGTGGCCTGCTCGCGACTTTGGCAGCGCCGCCGGACCGCTCCGGGAGCAGTACGGTCGCGCTGCTGGCGATGTTTAAGGTAGCATTCGGATCTGGGCGGTCGCGACCCGGCAGCCGCTGCCCCGCAGCCGCGACCGTGGTCGCGCGTACCGCTTCGTAGGGAATTGTATGCGATAGTGTCCGACGCCAGCGACCGAGCCGCGCGGCCGAGGGGCGCGACCTGCTCGCGATTTTGGCAGCGCCGCCGGACCGCTCCGGGAGCAGTACGGTCGCGCTGCTGGCGACGTTTACCGATGAAAACGACGAGTTTTTAGTTGAATTAATTGCTAAAAATCCACCACTTTACGATCCTCGACTCAAAACCTATAAGGATAATGTTATGATAAAATAAATCGATTTTATTCCTCTTTGATGATAGTAAGACCAACATTATTTGATCGTCCTCTTCTTCGTCCTCTATCAGTCTCTTCACGAGTTCTCGCTTTCGTATATTTGACTATTATTTTGACTGAGTGCTGTTTGACTACTGCGCGTGGCAGTCGCTGCCCGGGTCGCGGACGCTGTTATCCGTAAGCTTCTGGCAGCGCCGCACAGCAGTGACAATTTTCCCGGCTGCAGGGCCGCGGCTGCCAGGTCGCGACAGCCCAGATCCGAATGCTACCTTTACCGATGAAAACGACGAGTTTTTAGTTGAATTAATTGCTAAAAATCCACCACTTTACGATCCTCGACTCAAAACCTATAAGGATAATGTTATGATAAAATGAATCGATTTTATTCCTCTTTGATGATAGTAAGACCAACATTATTTGATCATACTCTTCTTCGTCCTCTATCAGTCTCTTCACGAGTTCTCGCTTTCGTATATTTGACTATTATTTTGACCGAGTGCTGTTTGACTACTGCGCGTGGAGTCGCTGCCCGGGTCGCGGACGCTGTTATCCGTAAGCTTCTGGCAGCGCCGCACAGCAGCGACAATGCAGGGCCGCGGCTGCCAGGTCGCGACCGCCCAGATCCGAATGCTACCTTAAGAATTCATCTATTTGAAAAAAAAATGCGTCTGGAATTTTTTAATTATTTTTTACGTACTCAGCGTATGCAAAACTATAACCTCCTTTGAGCTTAGTATACCAACAGTGGGACACCCTGTATATATTACAGACTACAGGATACACTAATATAGTTTATAAATATAATAAGGGGTTAATACTTTAGTTTGTTAAAGGAAATAAATTTAGATAGAATTTCAACAAATTTGGAAGGCACTACACTACACTACATGTCAACAAACATTTAAAATTTGTGGGACGAGGGATTTCAGGAGGGAGGACATCCAGTAATGAAGAACGAAGCTTGTTACATTCAAAGAATAAGTGGTCAGTAGTACCTTCATCCAAACCACACTCACAAATAGAGTGATCACGTACTCTAATTTTCGCCAGGTGGACAGGAGTACAAGCATGGCCGAAGCGGAGTCGACAGATAGTGGATGTTACTAGTTTGTCAAATTTGCGAAAACGGAAAAACCACGGTTTGTGTGGAATAGTAGGCTGAATATCCCAATAGAATTTACCTTTTGTGCGGCTTTTGTTTAGTTTAGAAGTTTTGCGTATATAACATAGATAGATATATATTGTAAGTTGGCTTAAATAATAGGGCAGAGTTTCTCTTTTAATAAAAAAGGCAGCAGATTTTTTTTTGTAACACATACAGTAAGAATATTAGTAGGTTAAGTACCTGATTGTTATTCAATATAATTTTAGAAAACCCGATATATTTGACGAGATTTTAATCTAATTATATTATCTCACTACATAGTATAAAACAAAGTCGCTTTCTCTGTCCCTATGTCCCTATGTATGCTTAAATCTTTAGAACTACGCAACGGATTTTGATGCGGTTTTTTTTTAATAGAAAGCTAGTTATTCAATAAAAATGGACATGTGCACTCACAGTGTGCACAGATTTCGTTTTGTTCACAAATATTCAAAAGATGTCTACGTTGTAGGCACTTAATTCCTTTAATTATAACTATGATAGTTCTTTTAATATAAGTAGGTAGTAAATCCTAAGATGTTGTTCCTTTGTTATACTGGAAGTATTAACGCCAAGATAAGGTGTAAGAAACGGTTGCTCGTATATAATACCTTATTGTTTGAGTTTAATTAATTTTGTCGCTGAAACACGCAGATGCAGCTGCAAAATAAATATATAGTCTATTTTACATTTATCCTTTCGCATTGGTAATAGCGATGTCCCTAGATTTACATACATAGTATATGTATAAGCGTGCATTAAGAGGATGAAAAAAAAGCTAAAATGTTGTGTGATTTTATGAAACCACGGTAAAAGTGAAAATTAGGCACAAAATTATCGTATTTGTACGATAATGACTCCGAACACTGCTTTATACCTACTCGGCAGCCGACCGTCACGCGACATGCGCTACACAGACCAAAAAGTTTGAGACGATGTAATAAAAGTTTCACTTTAAAAACGTTTATTTGCTTAATATGATGTACAATGTACAATGAGCTTTAATTTGTCAAATTAGAAATGAGCATTCAATTCATTTCAAATTTAAATTTATTAAAAGCTCATGTAGATTTTACTTATAACACAGAATACATAATAGTAGCTGAACGGTACTTATAATTATTAAAGTACTAGATTTCCGCCCGCGGCTTCGCCCGCGTTTTCAAAGGACAACCCGCATAGTTCCCGTTCCCGTGGGATTTCCGGGATAAAACCTATCCTATGTGTTATTCTGATGTATATTGTGGTAAAGTTTCATTCAAATCCATTCAGTAGTTTTTACGTGAAATAGTACAAACATCCATACATCCATACATCCATACTTACAAACTTTCGCCTTTATAATATATATTAAGATTTTCAGAGACAATAAGATGCTGCATAATTTTGTTCAGCTTAAGCATGTGTGTGGTATGGACAATCCACAATGGACATGAAAATGGTATAATATGTATCTAATAATGCAATTATGAAAGTATGAATAATCTTTATTTTTCAATTCAAAAGTTTCATATGATCGACCAACAAAAAGGCACGCGAAACATGCGTGACTGCATATCATGTGTACTTTTTGTGGATGGTATTCGCAATAACGCGGGTATCTATGATTTATGAGCGATTCGTGTCGGCAGCGGCGCCGTTTGTGTCAACCAGCAGTTTGTGCTATTGTTTTTATTTGAGTGCCTTTTCGCGATATCGCCTAGCTTTGTCGTTTGAGAGACTGCTTGGTATGAATGTAATTTATGAATTGAATAGGAATGGATTGGCTGGGAAATGGGTGTTTTTGTGAGCCTTATAAGATTAAATTAGCGACGATTAACATTAACATTGTAGCTCTCAAAATTCTATATCAAAATTACTCATGAATCCCTCAAAATTCATACCTGTTTAGTTGAATTAATATCTGGAATAACAGAAAAGTAACTAAAGGCTTACACTTTATTTTTTATTTATTCATTGTTTAACGCTCTACATACACTACTCTAAGAACAAGTTACATTAAAAATTATATTTTTTGTGTATTCGTTTGAATGATTTTGAGTTATCCTTGACTGAGTAGATTATCCAAGACGTTTAATTTCTGTAAAGTCGGGCACCTCGCCCCACCCAACAGGCACCAGCCACTTGATAAGTCCCGCCGTGGAAAGATTTACGAATCGTTGCGTGGTACTGATCGCAACGAAGGTCTAATATGTTGAAATAAATTCTATTAAAATAGTGCTAAATATTTGTAGTATGTGTGTGTTTAATATAGGATTATTTAATATCTATGTAACTAATGAATTAATAAGTAGCCGCTTGTGAAATAATTTTTGAAATCGGTTCAGTTGTTTACGAACACAGAATAATTCCTGTTTAATTTTTTTTGTGTAGTACATAAGTTTTAAAATTTTGTATATTATGTACTTAAACAGATTATTTTATGTTCGGCTGGAATTTTTTTAAATTATTTTGTGTTTCTTTAAAGAACCCTGCAGTGGTTGGTCAAATGAGTGTGCAGCATAGGACGGTCTCCATAACATACTCATTTAAGAATCACAAATAACATATTATTATGTAATAGTTATCCTGAGAGTACCAAAATTAGTGTAAATAAAATATTTCTTTATTTGCCATCAGTACACCGTAAAGTAAATTTAATCGGTGCGAAGTTTGGCATTTGGTTGCTCATCTATCTTCTGTGCCAATCCATACGGATAGTGATTCTTACAATTGATAGACGGGTATTTGTCGAAACATATTATAAAGAATTACCTGTTTTTACCTTTGTAAACTGTCTAGATTTTATTACATCTAGACAGTTTACAAAGATGATATACGTAGCTAAAATTTGCCTGTGTAATGCACTGACATAAGCATAGCAAATTTCATAGAAATCGGTCTAGTCATTTTTGAGTGAAAGAGAAATAATATTTTTTTTACCTTTATTACCATTTTTCAAACATTTACTAGGTTTTTTATAAAATTCCTATTTAATCTCAACAGACCGTGAGCTTAGGAACTAGATAAATATAATATGTATAGTAGAATGGATTATGGAAAAGGATACAGAAATGAAAAACAGAAATGATTAAAAACAAAAAATGTAATTACAGTTCATTCTTTTTGGTAAATGCAAGTTACCGAGACAACCCAATTTTATTACATGTACATATTATGGCATCCACATTCTTCAGTTTATTTCATTTAACTTATAAGTAGAAGCGGAATTATTAATAAAGTTACGTAAAATAAATATTTAATTAATTAATATTATAATAAAATAACAATGTCCTATACTAAATAAATAATATTTAATTTTTCCACAGAAAGATTGTTCTAGAAACAAAAATAATTTTGGTATTTTTGATATACGGCCTAAAATTTTATCGAAGATTCGTCTTAAAATAATTAAGTACTATAATACTTTAAATAAATCTTTACAGAGTCTGTGAAAAAATGTTACAAAAAGAAATAAAAATCCTATTTATTTACATTAATTATATTACAGATTAACTGGCAGTTTTTAGAAGGCACAACTTTTTTATTCATACTATTGAAACTAGCATTACATTGTCTGCCCTTTTTTTATATATTTTTCAGTAATTTTTATAAACAAAATTATTTGTTACAAGGCACTAATTACATTCGACAATTGACTATAATATGATATTTTTACTTATTTCAAATTACTATTTTTATTGCTCTACAAGCTCTCAATTTTATATAATTACTGATTATGTATTTATTACCACCATTTCAATATTTAATAAACTATATAATAATATAATTGCATAAGCTCTACATCTATAGAATATTATAGAATACAATAAAAAAGTTTGACTAAAAATATTTCTCAAATAAATGTTACTATTTTTACAAAAACATTTCAATTAATGCATATTTATAAACAAATAGACTGCCTCACTAAATCATTTTAAAAATAATATATTTTTGTAGAGCCAATGATAAAAAATAAAAATTTAATTAAAATGCCTTCCAAAAAGTTAATTTTAAATCAATGTTTCTATTAGTATACAAATATAATTAGAAAACTAATACATAGTTTCATTGCTTGATGATAATAGTGTTAATAGAAGTTATAGCTCAGTACTCCCATCTCGCTCTTTCAATGCATTGTATCAATATGTTAGAGTGAGAAAGCGATAGTTTGCATATTTTATATGCGCTCGATTTCAAAAATTAAATTGAAACCCTGTTTGAAAAAAACATATTTAATGTATATTTTATATTAATTTATTTAATAATATTCCATTATCAACATGCAATGAAAACATCTCAATTTATTTTAATATAGAGTTCGTTTTATATAATTTATTTATAAAAAACGACATTCATAATCCAGCATCAAGCAAAAATACACCTAAACATTACAACATAGATCACATAATTCAACACATGCCGGACCCACGTGGATACCGCGTGATCATCTATTCGTGACTAGTTAAGTTAGTATAATTTTTAAATATTTATCGTCCCTTGAAATATTTTTAAAATAAAAATATTTAAGGATTTTTTTTTGTAATTATAATTATTATATACATTACCTATTCGAATTATTTTACAAACACACACCGACACAGGTGGTCGAAAATATAATTGTGCGACTTCTAAATTTTCTTAGCTCTATGTGAAAATTGACGAAATCAATTTTTTTAAGCAAAACACTACAACTACTAAGTTCTTTATTACTTTCACAAATCGTTTCACAGTACTTTTAACACTGCACACACTTAGAATTTGATAATAATTGGTTTCTGTCAGTAGCGATCCATGCTGGTAGTGTCGTGGCTTGTGACGTCACTCGCCGCGTCTGTGGACGAACTGTATGAAGCGCGTCTGTCGGAGATAGAGTCACTGTCATGTGTGTCGGTAGTGTCATGTGTGTCGGTAGTGTCGCGAGTGTCGGTGTCGCGAGTGTCGGTAGTGGCGTCGGTAGCGAGGCCGAGGTCGGTGGTCGGATATCAAAGGTGTTCGTCGCGACCGTTCAAGGGTTGGCGCTCAGCGTGGTCGGACGGACGGTTGCGTTTGAAGAAGCCGCACTGTGGAAAGAAGAATATTATCAAAAAAAATATGTGGTATTTTTACTGGGCATGTAAATTGTAAATTAGCATATGAACTAATCTGCTATATTATTGATGGACAATCGAGTAGTCATAAAAATTGACCAATTTTACGAAAATATTACAATACAAATCGTGTTATATTATATTGTTACTAGCTTTCCGCCCGCAGCTTCGCCCGCGTTTTCAAAGACAAACCCGCATAGTTCCCGTTCCCGTGGGATTTCCGGGATAAAATCTATCCTATATGTTTATCCAAGTTACATTCTATATGTGTGCTAAATTTCATTGTAATCGGTTCAATAGTATTTGCGTGAAAGAGTAACAAACATACACACACACATCCATCCTCACAAACTTTCGCATTTACAATATTTGTAGGAACAATACAATAAAGTATATTTTATTCATTCATACATCTACATGACCATCCTCAAGCCCATCTTTACCACCTCCCCACTCACCTTCTACAGCAGCAGCACGGGTCCATCTTTACCACCTCCCCACTCACCTTCTACAGCAGCAGCACGGGTCCATCTTTACCACCTCTCCACTCACCTTCTACAGCAGCAGCACGGGTATACTACACAATACGGCCCCAGCGGGCTCTCGCAACATTCTCAAACCGGTCATTTTCCATCTTGCAGAAGCTATACTGCCCCAGTGGGCTCGCAGTATCCTCAAGTCCATCTCTACCACCCCTCTCACCTTGTACAGCGCCAGCACGAGCAGCAGCAGCAGCAGCGCGCCCAGCACCGCAGCGAGCACGATGACCCACAGCGGCACGGCGCCGCCCGCGCGCTCCAAGCGAGGAGACACTTGTGTGTGTGCTTCTGCTGAACGCCATTACCAGCTCCCCACTCACCTTGTACAGCGCCAGCACGAGCAGCAGCAGCAGCAGCGCGCCCAGCACCGCAGCGAGCACGATGACCCACAGCGGCACGGCGCCGCCCGCGCGCTCCAAGCGAGGAGACACTTGTGTGTGTGCTTCTGCTGAACGCCATTACCAGCTCCCCACTCACCTTGTACAGCGCCAGCACGAGCAGCAGCAGCAGCAGCGCGCCCAGCACCGCAGCGAGCACGATGACCCACAGCGGCACGGCGCCGCCCGCGCGCTCCAAGCGAGGAGACACTTGTGTGTGTGCTTCTGCTGAACGCCATTACCAGCTCCCCACTCACCTTGTACAGCGCCAGCACGAGCAGCAGCAGCAGCAGCGCGCCCAGCACCGCAGCGAGCACGATGACCCACAGCGGCACGGCGCCGCCCGCGCGCTCCAAGCGAGGAGACACTTGTGTGTGTGCTTCTGCTGAACGCCATTACCAGCTCCCCACTCACCTTGTACAGCGCCAGCACGAGCAGCAGCAGCAGCAGCGCGCCCAGCACCGCAGCGAGCACGATGACCCACAGCGGCACGGCGCCGCCCGCGCGCTCCAAGCGAGGAGACACTTGTGTGTGTGCTTCTGCTGAACGCCATTACCAGCTCCCCACTCACCTTGTACAGCGCCAGCACGAGCAGCAGCAGCAGCAGCGCGCCCAGCACCGCAGCGAGCACGATGACCCACAGCGGCACGGCGCCGCCCGCGCGCTCCAAGCGAGGAGACACTTGTGTGTGTGCTTCTGCTGAACGCCATTCCCGCTTGCCCGCACCCGCCAGGGATAGACGGGAGACACGAGTAGCGGCTAGAGTGGATAGCTTTACTGCGTGTTCCGCGGATATCTGTGAATACAATAATTTATAAAGGAAATTCGATCCGTGATATAAATTTATTTTTTTAAAGCATTTCCATGCCGTAAAAGCAAAAAATTATAGTCAACAGTACAATAAGGTTCAATAATGTATAAAGGCAAGAATTCGATCATCCGTGATTATACGTTTATATTTATAAAGCATTTCAATGTCAAACCAAAAAATCAAATACAACAGTACAGTATTTTAGAAACCATTGATAGAACACGTAAAATTGTGGCCGTAAAGTATATGCTGTATGTACAGATTTTAGCAAAGCGTTAGATTTATTTGACCATGAGATTTTGCTAGAAAATATTATATTTTACATAGGTATCCAAGTATCCTATATGGATCGCATTCCCGAAATCGTACTCGACTTGTTAAGATTCAAAGGTTTCAAAAAAAAAGTTTTTGTAAAAGTTCGATTCCAACGGGAGTTCCCCAAGGATCTCAGTTTGGGCCTTTGTTATACAATTTGTATGTGAATAATGTAATTTAAATGTACATGAATACTTTATTTAATAAAAAAAAGAGATTCAATGCATTCGTTTACGATAATTTTTCAAATGAATTACAAAATGTTGATAAATGAAATAATATTGAATGAATCTAAAAAATTTTCAATCGAGTTATGTTTTAAGAAAAAAATTGGTTGTCTGTAAAGTCGGTTTACTGACGATAGTTGAACGTGACAACGTCCGATTGTGCTTCTTTGTCGCTCGTTCCGCGCTCTCGCTTGCACTTCAAACCTAACGGAACGCCTCAGAGCGAGGTAACGCCGCATGAGTCATGTTTTTTCGTGCGTGCAGCCGGCTCTATCGAATTATAAGACGTCACGTCAATAATACTAAAAACAATTTCTATTTCCAAACTAACCTCATTGAGCACAGTAGCGTTAATCCTGGCTCTCAACGCGAGCCACACCTCCTGCCCCTTGAGCAGCCGGCCCGTGCGACAGCGCACCACCTCGCACTTGTACTTCTCCTCGCAGCGACGGAGCATCTCCATTAGGGATGGGTCCACCTGGGGGCAATTATTTAATATGAGCTTTTTTCCCGCCATCGTAGTCAAAAAATACTCTGATAATTCCTGTTCCCATGGGATTTTTAGGATAAAAGCTATTCATGTTACCCGCTACATGTGTGGCAAATTTTACGAAAATCGGTTTAGCACTTTTTGCGTTTCGAAGTAACAAACAAATTCAAACTTTAGCATTTATAATATTATAAAGATACAGGGTAGAATAATTGGCCATCCAGATTGACCCAGGAGCAATTAAAATACAATTTAAATCCAGATCAGAAATAATCAGTAAGTATGCAGATATAATAAAACAGATCTTAATATGCCAATTCTCATATTTATAGTAAAAAGTAAATGATTACATATTTAATGCAATAAAGCCAAAGTAAGCAAATCTGATATAAAATCGAGCAAAGAGACACAAACTACAGAAATTTAATGTAGCAAGATTTTTAGAACCTTGAACAACACAGGCTATTTCTTGTAGTTGAAAAAAAATGGTGAAATATGGGAAAATTCGTATGAATAGTATAACAAAATTGTGCAAATTTTTACGCAGCCGAAGCTGTAAGTTAAAATTTTAACTGGAATAGAACAAATAAATAAATCTAAAAAGGACTATATACCTCATCTTGTCGCCGGCGTCTTGTGCTTTCGTGTCGTTGTTCAGACGATGAGCTGAAACCACCGCCTGATCGGGAGTAAGAATGGCCGCCTGGAAATTAAAACGATCATTTAACTTTAAAAACATAAAACACAAACAATATGTTTCATGTTGCGAAATTTCTACTACTTCTTGAATTTTTATTCTAGAATCTTTAAGTGTCCTTTTCACAATAAGTAAATTTGTATTTATAATTATTTTGATAAAAAAAATTGAGTATAATGACAACAAGAGTTAAAAATTCAAATGTTTATTATCTCACCTGATCTTGAAGAATACGAGTATCCTCCGCTAGTTCCATAAGCTCTACCGCCCATGCTTCCTTGATAACCTCCACTTTGGAACCCACCACTTTGAGCCCCACTTTGAGCACCACTTTGGTACCTAGTACCACTTTGGTACCCACCCCCACTTTGGAAGCCTTGTCTTTGCCCAGAGTTAACAGCACCGGTAACATCAGCCATGCCAACTTTGAATTCATTGTTTGAGTTCTGAGCTGCGTACGCGCCGAATCCTTCGAGTCTGTCTTCGTCTTCGTCTCCTACTACTGTGACGTCAGAGCCACCTAGAAGAAATATAAACATAAAATAAATTTAATAGCTGGAAAAATTTATTTCATTATACTTAAAATAAATTGACGAATTATAATTGAATATGTAATTGAAATTAAAATTTAACGCTGTAATTTCCTGTAATTAGGTACAGCAGACCATGGATTTAAATAAGCTGTAATATGTGTAATCTGTATCCTTTGTTGGAAATTCTTAAATAAATAGACTATTTTACAATATTTTCAAAGAATGCTAGTGCAGCAAGTTTCTTCTATTATTTTATTTGTGTCAAATATTTATGCATGTATTGCAGTAAAAGTGTTCAAAAATGAAAAATGTTGATATTGTTTTAGTCTTTTATCATATTGTCATATCGTGTATTTTACATACGAGTATATTAATGATTATTTTTCCGACCCAAATATCGACCAATAGAATTGCACCATTCGACGTCACGTGGTACAACCTACATGGTATTATACTGATAATTTTTTGAAGATTTTCTCTGGTCGTTGACGTCAAACTGACAGGTTCAATTCAATTGTGAAATTATTGGCCGACATTTGGGACGGAAAAATAATCCCCCGAATACCACACGAGCTTCAAAATTATCTGGCATTTCCCTCAAGGTTCCCTGCAAACAAATAAAGTCGTCAAGTTTTTTAGGAAAAATCACTCGCGCTTCGCGCTCGTGTTTTTTTAACCTTGACTAAGAACTTGACTCCTTCATTTGTTTGCAACGAACCTATCGGAAAATACCCGATAATTTTGAAGCTCTTGTGGTACCTATTATAAGTGAATATTACCTCCAAATGAAGCAGAGCCGACGTTCATGATATTCGGGTTGACAGTTTCAGTGGTCGCCCACGAGCCGTGGATGAAGCCTTGCGAGGAACCAGAGTTACTTCCTTGGTTGTTGAGGTAGCTGAAAAACCAGAATAAGTATTTAAAATTAAACTTTATTAATTAAATTTTAATTTATTCATTCATTCAAACGAAATAGTTTGTTTATTTCTTTTTTTTTTTGTAAAATTATTTTTTTATTGTGTGTCGTATTTTTTTTGTAATTTGTAATCTACGACAAGATTATTGAATTTCGGCATGTCTAAAATCTGATTAAGTTACCTGCTTTATTATGTTCTTCTTTATTATATTATTTTTTCACAAAATTGAGAAAATAAGAAATAAAATCAATATTATTTTGACCACTGTGACTATGACTGTATATTTTAACAAAATTTTAATAACTAGTACAATTATGAATTTTAAAATACTCACGTATTAAACGAGCTACCAGCTTCACCCTCATGGCCCAGCGATCCGTACTCCGTGCTCGTCTCCGTCTGCGATATGATGTTGTGGTTCGAATCATAGATCACAGTACGATTCTTCACTCGCACAATACGACCATCCTTGTCAAAACCACCTTCAAATTCTTGACCACCAGATACGTAAACTTTCTGGCCATAACCTTGACCCTGGTAATTACCCTGGCTTTGATAACCTCCTTGCGCTTGTCCGT
The DNA here is from genome assembly GCF_061535395.1 of Colias eurytheme. NCBI lineage: Eukaryota > Metazoa > Arthropoda > Insecta > Lepidoptera > Pieridae > Colias > Colias eurytheme. The sequence continues at coordinate 11,860,135 of NC_142988.1, read as the reverse complement.
AGTTCACGCTTCCGTAATTACCCTGGCCTTGACCCTGTCCCTGTCCCTGGCCTTGATAAAAGTGGCTTTCACTTTGCGATCCTTGGAAACCACGGCCAGTTTGATAATTGGGATTTTTGGCGAGTACTTCCAAGTTCTTTCTTAGTGCTTCCCGCTCTTCGACGCTCAAGTTATCTTCACTTGTCCAGGTACGGTTGTATGTGTGTATTCCTCCTTGACCGCCAACTGCACCAGAGCTACCACCAGAGTGACCACTAGACATTCCTTGACTGAATTGACTACCGTGAACTTGACCGTTTTGACTAACTTGGCCACCACTCTGACTAAACTGACTGCCACTTTGACTGAATTTAGCACCACCCTGACTAACATGGCCACCGCTCTGACTAAATTGAGCACCACTTTGAGCAGATTGACCGTATTGACCAGTTTGACTGGAATGTCCTTGGGTAGAAAATTGGCCACTTGCTGCTCCATATTGAGCACCACCAGCTTGAGCACCGCCTGCTTGAGATCCACCTATAACACCTGAATAATTTTCTTCCCAGTATTCTGTTGAAATATTAATTTAAACTTTAGTAACTTGGCACAAAAAATAATTATAATTACAGGCGTTTTAATTACCGTTATAAATAAGAAATTGGTGCACTTACTTTGTCCATAGTAGGTTCCAGCTTCACCAACTTGAGCAGCCGAATATAAGTCACTGTTCATCATAGCTGTAAACAAAACAAATATAGTATTTACTACATGTTCCAAGACATTTATATGCGAACAAATAAATCACAAGTAAATCACAAGAATATTATCAATTATAACATGAATCATGCAAAAAACTTCCTTTAGTCAATTATTATATTTAAAAAATGAACAGGAATGTTTGTTATATTTATTCTAAACAAAACATTCGCATGCACTAATATAAAATCTCACATTAAAACAATCTATACTATTGTTCGTTTGAACGCGCTAATTTCAGGAACTACTGGTCCGATTTGAAAAATTCCTTCGGTGTTAGATAGCCCATTTATTGAGAAAGGCTATAGACTCTACATAATCATTACTTCGCATCATTGATCGCAAAGTGAAAGCCACTTTTATTATCATTACCACCCACTGCGGCTGGACTAGCATGTACAGCAGGTTATATATACTGACCGTCCTTCTCCTTGGCCAGCAGGAAGGCGTACGGGTTCTGCACGAACAGGTTGTGCGGGTTGACGTGCCGCGCCGCGACCCACTGCGGCTGGACTAGCATGTACAGCAGGTTATATATACTGACCGTCCTTCTCCTTGGCCAGCAGGAAGGCGTACGGGTTCTGCACGAACAGGTTGTGCGGGTTGACGTGCCGCGCCGCGACCCACTGCGGCTGGACTAGCATGTACAGCAGGTTATATATACTGACCGTCCTTCTCCTTGGCCAGCAGGAAGGCGTACGGGTTCTGCACGAACAGGTTGTGCGGGTTGACGTGCCGCGCCGCGACCCACTGCGGCTGGACTAGCATGTACAGCAGGTTATATATACTGACCGTCCTTCTCCTTGGCCAGCAGGAAGGCGTACGGGTTCTGCACGAACAGGTTGTGCGGGTTGACGTGCCGCGCCGCGACCCACTGCGGCTGGACTAGCATGTACAGCAGGTTATATATACTGACCGTCCTTCTCCTTGGCCAGCAGGAAGGCGTACGGGTTCTGCACGAACAGGTTGTGCGGGTTGACGTGCCGCGCCGCGACCCACTGCGGCTGGACTAGCATGTACAGCAGGTTATATATACTGACCGTCCTTCTCCTTGGCCAGCAGGAAGGCGTACGGGTTCTGCACGAACAGGTTGTGCGGGTTGACGTGCCGCGCCGCGTCGCACTGCAGCGCGCCCACCCACTGCGGCTGGACCAACATGTACAGGAGATTTTCTCCTGGAAAACACAATATTTAACATAAACACATTTTTTATCCCTACTATCCCTACTAATAATATTAAAATTGCAAAACAAACTGTCTGTCTGTTTGTCTGTTACGCTATCCCGCTTAAACCTCTCAACCGATTTTGATGAAATTTGGCACAGACAATCTTTAGACCCTGAGAGAGAACATAGGCTACCTTTTATTGCGAAATATGTACCACGGGCGAAGCCGGGGCGGACCGCTAATTCTTTATAAATTCATATTTATAAAGCATTTGAATGCCATAAAACTAAAAATATCAAATTCAACAAAGAGGTCGTGTTCCATTGTAACAATATTGTATTCATTGAAAAATGTTTCGTGTTGTTTGAGATGGTTGTTAATCAATAAATGGCGCTGCGGCGCGGTGTGTCCCTTAGACACATAAAACTGAAAGAATAGAATAAATTTGATTGCTCTGGCGGGTCATGAGTGGCTGAGTTGGTCAGGCATCCGTCCCGGATTGGCGTGAAGGGATGCGGGTTCGAGTCCCACCTCGTGATCGAATTTTTTATATTCTTTATAAATTTATATAAATACAATATTTAACGTCTTATAAATAAATAAAACAAAATGAAATAACATGTATCCTGACGCTCAGAGCGGCTTCACATTTGAGTGACTCAGTAGTGCGCCAGTAGCGCTGCTGCAAAATTTCATAGTATAAACAGAAGCGAGAAAGACTGTTAAATCAACGATGAGTCATGAGCCAGTGTTGCTAGCGCACATAAATATGAACTAATTGTATACCGAACGATTTATTTTGGAAATTCCTAATTAACCCTAAAAAAACTGGATGGAATTATGTGCATTGTTTTTTTCTACTTTATTGTAGAAATATTTCCCCGTCAGAATCCATTTTTGAAATGAAGAGTGTCACACACAAGTCACACACAAAACTACAGCGCGACTTGTCACTCTGCAAACGCAGAGCTGTTGTTATATTTTGAAAGGTTAAAAAAGTTTTTTAAGGTTTTGATAAGAAAAGCTGTTCTTATATTTTGAAATTCTTACGCGCTACTGTCGTACTTATACCTCAAAAATTAATACATTTGTTTTATACATTTTATTAAGAACATAACTTACCAGTAAGGGTCTGGTAGGGCCACATGATGTATATTTCCGCCTCGTCTACAGTGAAAGGACCTTCGTTTTTGATATTGTATTTATGAATTACTTGAGGTCCAAGTTTCGTATCGTCTTTTAGATCTTGAGAATCGTATAGCGATGCGTTGTAATGGAGTTCTGGAGGATCTGATGTACTGTAAGGGTAATAAATAATAATATGATAAATCAAATAATTGCTTTATTGTCAGTTACTTCTTATTGTGGTATCGTATTTGATTAAAGTCGTGGACGATATTTCACTTAACAGTCATCTATTAAATGCTAGAGATTTTAAATTCTTAGGGATGAAAGAGAATTAATTTCAATATTAACTATTGGTCCTTCGAGCCGGATTTAGAAAAATTATTGCGTCGACAGTCATTAAAATTCTCAAAAATGTTTTGAGAGCATAAATTATAAACACAAAGTATTGTAAGATCTGACAAGGACTATACCACCATCAATCAAATAAATAAATATTTTTTCGGGACATTTTTCACACACGGCACGATCTGATCCTATACTAAGCTTTTCGCTTATGTTATGGAAAGCAGATGGCTGATAAACATACATATATAATTTTAAATATATACTTAAATCAATAATTAACACCCAGACACAGAGCAAACTTCTATGTTCATTACACAAATATTTGCCCCGGGTGGAAATCGAAATCACGAGCTCTGGCTTGGAAGGTCACTACCAACCAAGCCAACCGGTCAGTCAAATAAAATAAATTTTAAATTCAAAAGAACTTACCCAATAATAGAGAGCTCAGCTTTAATCACTACGCCTATGGGCAGATGTCGCACGTTGTCGAAGTCGGTGCCTTGTTCCGGGTTCGTGGAGTTGGTCTCCATGTCGAAGTTCAGTGACGTCACGTGAGAATCTACTTCCATGATTATGCGGAAGTTTGCCTGGAACATATAATGAGTTTATTAGAAACTAGTTTCCGCCAGTGGCTTCGCCCGCGTAGTCAAAGAAAAACCCGCATAGTTCCCGTTCCCATGGGATTTCCGGGATAAAATTTATCCTGTGTTAATCCAAATTATCCTCTATATGTGTGCTAAGTTTCATTGTAATCGGTTCAGTAGTTTTTACGTGAAAGAGTAACAAACATCCATACATCCATACTTTCGCCTTTATAATAGTATTAAGACTAGCTAGTATAATATTATAATAGCTAGAAAGATAGACGCTAGAAAATATAATGAATAAATCGCGTTTAAAATCCGTAAAATAAATCTTTAATTTAGCTAGGAGAACAATATTTTTTAAGTTTTCCTAAAATTAGCTTAAACGAACGAAATTTTTTTTGAAAGTTTTCCAAATCCTAATAAAATTGGAGAAAAATCTAAGCAGAAATTCGTTCTTGAATTATAAGTTGTGCAAATTAACACGAATTTCTTGCGTACCTTGTAAATTTAATGCAATTTATTAGTTAAGATCACAAAAGGATATTTACAAAAATCTGAATAAAGAAACAAGAGATCATGTTTGGAGATTTATTAAAGGAAGCAGGACAAAACAAAAATGGTAAAACCATCTTAGTTTTAATGCTACATAGAAATAAATTTAACAATTTCATTAAAATGAAAGAAATAAGTTATTTTCTTATTAAACAAAATGTACGTACACTCTGACCAGTAGCCATGGGGTTGCCGAGATCACATTTGAGCGTGGTGTTGCCATCGTTGTCCTTGTTCTTTATCGAGCAGTAGATCGGTTGTGTGTCCGCACTGGGAATGTGAAATAAATTATATTATTAATTATTCCTAGCCTATTTAATGTATTATGTATGTATTATTTTTAGCAAGTCTCAATTAATCTCTCACGCGTCCTACTATAACATACTGATTTAGTTACGAGCAACTAATGTACGTAGGACGCGTGACGATTTAAAGAGGATCTTGCCAATCGGAAGTATCGTTTGTATGGAATTCAATGTCGGAGTCTAGTCAAACGTTTAGAAAGTTGGTCATTTTTGTTTTGTCTGTCTGTTTCTTTCCAGTATGGTTGTCTATATTTTTAACTAGCTGCGCTTCTCGGTTTCATCCACGTAGCTCCGCTCCTGTTGGTCATAGCGTAATGATATATTATAGCCTTCCTCGATAAATGGGCTATCTAACACCGAAAAATTTTTTCAAATCAGACCAGTAGTTCTTGAGATTAGCGCATTCAAACAAACAAACGAACTCTTCAGCTTTATAATATTATAGTATAGAGTGGTTTGATTATCCAGTTTGTTTGTGTTTCGTCACATGTCCCATCCCCACGTACTCTCGATTTTAGGCAGCTTGTCAAATCGAGATGTAGAAGTACTGTTGACGCCCTTAGCCCCATCTAGGGGCCTTAGGATATTAAGTAAGCAGGTGTAAGTAAGTAAGTAAGTCTACGTACTCAGACTTGGTATCCAGTCTCTCCATCCTAGCGTAAGTAACGCCGGGCGGCAGACGCAAGTAGTACGCGGCCTCAAACGCGTCCTCCGCCGCGTTGTCCACGCGCACGTCGATGTACACGTCCGAGCCTGAGCCTAGCACGTAGTTCACTATTGGCCTGTGGGGTAAGATAAGAAAAAATAATTTAATTAAAAAAAAATTGGTTGTTTGTAAAGTAGGTTTACGATCGAGATGTTTACGTGATAACGTCTTATTGGTGGCAGCGCTCGAGATGAGACGGGAGATCGGTCCGTCTCTCTCTCGTTATACCTGCGATCGCGCTCGTGAGGTTTTGGTGTGACACAACTTTCTGAACATGTCACCCGACTAAAACGATTTTAAAAACGTTATCACGTTAACAAATGAAGATAAGTATATAGGTTTGGTGGATAAATAAATGGCTTTAGATTAAAATATCTTGGAAGTGGAAATGCTGAATGCTTTATGGTAATAAGTATTAACAGCAGAGGATAGGCAAGAATGGATAGGATGTAGTTATGTTGCAATTTGTCTCAATGTTTTTTTTTTTCAAAAGCTATTAAAGTTAAAGTTACTGGATTATTTATTTCAAATTATTTTTTCTCTTTAAGAGCCCTAGACAGAATATAGTTACAACTTCTAGTAGATATTCATAATTACGTGCACGATCTAGATATGGATTTCCAAAGGGTGGAAAAGCCATACGCAAGTTTTAAAAAAGCATAACTTATGCGACCGTCGAAGAGGGTACAGACAATGCGATTTCCCAGAATACAATCCGTTGATGTTGCACCTTTTATTATAATGAATTAATTATTTTAACAAACATATTTAATCAGCTCGCAATCGGAATCCGCACCGGGCGGAGCTCAATCATAAATCTCAGTAATCTCATATCATCCCATCAGTCCATTATAGTGAAGAAATAAATAACTCAATATATCTCAATCTTATATCTTATAATTTATCCCAACCCCCAACAGTAACCTAACCAAAACTACCCTTATAAGTAACTAGACTATATGCCTTTTTATTTCATTTTTAATTTTCATATGCCCGCAATCCTGCCCCTATACTCACGTAGTAACAGCCATTCGCAGATCCGGTACACACACATTATCCGGTCCACAGTTCTTCTGTATGTGCAACGCGTCAGCCGCAGACACGTGCGTGTTATCTAGTACGGGGGGAACTGAGCCCCCGGAGGGTTGGATGAGGGCGTAGGTCAGACGGACCTCGAGGGGGGTGAGTTTGTCGCGGATTTCTTCCTGTGGGGGAAATGTAGAGTAGATCTTGATATTTTGTTTATGGCATTCAAATACTTCATAAATTAAAGAATTTTAAGCGGATTGGATAAAATGCGGGTTCGAATCCCGCCTCGTGATCGATTTTTTTTTATTATTTATTAATTTATATTTTATAGTAGATCTTTGCAACTGCTAATGGTAATGGTGTTTAAACAAGTGATCGCAGTTTGGATAAAAACCAATTAAAGTACAGTATACAAGGGCAAACACCTTTATAAAAATGGCAGATGCTTCTGCTAGAAAATTATGTGGGAAAAGAAAAATAGACAGAAAATATTATTCCAATCAAACAGTCACTCAATCACTCAATACACCCAAAGAAACTTAAAGTAATTAACGATAATTACACCTTAAGAATTAATTGAAATACATAAGATATAAATTACACTTACGTCCAAATAAACCATAGCTTCCTTGCACTCCTGTTGTCCCTGAGTCAACAAAATGTGCGTCTTGTAAACTGTCTGTCTGCTCTCCATCAGGAACATCCGTTTGCTTGTCTTTTGGCGGGAATCCAGGTCCAAAGTTACTTCGAAATCTGTTAAAGCAAAAATCGTTAAATTTCCTTCTTCTCTTTATTATTTTTCAGTATTACAGTGATATCCTCTAAAGGATTTGTGGCCATGCAAAAATGTTTTACTACAGTCGATGTGTTTGCCAATAACTCCGAAATATCGATGTCGACCACTACATCACTATCGGTTCTTAGGCAAATACTTTCTGCTTCTTAAATATTTATTATGATTTGTGACAAAGGAATGATGACATCTATTCGACCACTATGGATACTCTGCTACTTGTATAATACATTTTTTAAACATAAAGTGAATTTTGTCTAGTTGTATTTACAGACGCAGTTTCATTGCAGAAATTTAAAATTCGCAAGCCACGAATTATAAATTTGAAAATGATATTGCGTTTAACATAAAATTTTGCCATCTACTGCCAATTGTGCTGCCTCTACGACTCACCGAAGTAGCAAATATATCCTTCCGCTAGAAAAGGGAATAAAATCTAATTAAATGGATTAATTATGACCTAAAACATTTCTAACCTCATCATCATAGACACTGATGTTGGATAATATTGTTTTCACGACCGAAAACGCAAATGCTTTAAGGAATTCCACAAGAGCATATTTAGAAAAATACTATTAAAATAGGATATCATTAAATGCTCTATTTTTGTCAATTTCAAAGTTCAAATAAGTCCCTGGGGCCTTAGACAAAGTAACAATTAAAAAACGATAACGAAGTTAGAAAGGCAAAAATGTATGGGATTGACATACGCCGCGTTAGATCACGTGGTCTATCTAATGTCAATCCCATACATTTTTCCTTGTCTAACTTCGTTATCGTTTTTTAATTGTTACTTTGTCTAAGGCCCCTGATCGTATACCAGTCAAATTCTTAATTCTGAAGTACTAGTATACAAATCTATCACACTCTTATCTTCTTTTGACCATTTTGCCCATAAACAACAAGAACAATTTCTTATTTTGACCATTTTATCCATACTACAAGAACTTACTACTTCATATTCGATCTCTAAATCTACTTCAAAACTAATGAACTATTTTCTATATAATAGCTCCATATTAGGTACTAGCGGTCCGCCCCGGCTTCGCCCGTGGTACCTACATGTTTAAACTATCTTATCTCTCAAGTTGGATCGAACTGCACATGGTGTGCGAATTTTATTATAATCGGTTAAGTGGTTTAGGAGTCCATTGCGGACAAACATTGTGACACGAGATTTATATATATTAAGACTAGCTGCTCCGCGCGGTTTCACCCCCGTGGCTCCACCCCTGTTGGTCGTAGCGTGATGATATATAGCCTATAACCTTCCTCGATAAATGGGCTATCTAACACCGAAAGAATTTTTCAAACCGGACCAGTAGTTCCCGAGATTAGCGCGTTCAAACAAACAAACAAACAAACTCTTCAGCTTTATAATATTAGTATAGATATAGTCCGTATTATATCTCTAAATCTCCAAAAATACTCACTGATCTGCTGGTCCACATTGACCCCATTATAAGTTAAGCAGAACATAAGCTGCGCACACGCAACCTGCGTGCCGTTCGCGAGCCGACAGCGCTTGTCAGTTAGGGATATTAACTTGCTTTCCCCCATGAACTTCACGTCAGCCATTACTTTTACTACTGGACGGGATCTGGGAAAAATATGAATATTAGGTAAGTCTCTTCTAGATTTCTTTAATTTTCTTTTCGTGAAATAAATTAAGTTCAATGATGACAAGAGTCGTTATAAATTTATTATCTTATAATTATTTTTTACCAAACTATGTTATTTTTTATCTAAATCCTTAAAATGTCGAGTCTTAGAATTTTCGTAGCTAAAATATAGTGCAAATTAATTACAATAAAATGATTCAAGAAATGAAATAAATATTACTTACTTCAAGAAAACAACACTGTCTGACTTATAAGCACCAACAGCCAAATCCGTATAGTTATTATTGTCTAAATCCACACCCCCAGACAATGAAAAACCAAAGGTGGTAAGAGTAGGACTTATTTCTTCAGCAGTTATCGCTTGGGAGTACTTCTCTCCAATACCCATTTCACTACCATGGTAGATGTATACCACTCCACGGCCATTTTCACCCCCGTAAGGGGCACCTACTGCTATGTCTGAAAACGGTAGGTGAGTTTAGTAAAAATATGATAAAATGATCGATGGCTAAATGATGTAAATTAATAAATCTTAATCTTAATACTATTATAAAGGCGAAAGTTTGTAAGGATGTATAGATGTATGGATGTATGGATGTATGGATGTATGGATGTATGGATGTTTGTTACTCTTTCACGTAAAAACTACTGAACCGATTACAATGAAATTTAGCACACATATAGAGGGTAACTTGGATTAACACATAGGATAGGTTTTATCCCGGAAATCCCACGGGAACGGGAACTTTGCGGATTTTCCTTTGAAAACGCGGGCGAAGCCGCGGGCGGAAATCTAGTGTTTAATAAAACTATCATAGGAATATCATTTTAGGTACATATGAAAAATATCGATATTCCGACAGTTTTTACTAACGCTATCAAACAAAACTACACGAGTGTGAAGATATAAGATATTTAAAGGGTGTACAAAATGTAAGATATTTTAAGTCAATTTGAAATTCAAGCATTTTTCAACTGTGACAATATTGCTTAGTTAGCTAATTGTTAATCAAAAGTACTTACCACCAAAACCATCGTAATTGATGTCGCCAAGTGAAGTGACTGAGAGACCAAATCTACCCCGTGATACTTCTCCAGTTCTTGCGTGGTTTTTCGAAAATGACTGTAAAAAAATAATGTGTAATATTAATTTACTTGTTGATTTTCTATCATGGAAAAATATTAGTAATATCTTCATCAATACAGAAAGATAAACTTACCCTATTCTTCCCTTGGTAAATAACGTAAACCCTGCCATGTTCATAACCATCGCTCTTAGGCTTGGTGAACATTGGAGCCCCCACAATGATATCATCAGCTCCATCACCGTCAATGTCACCACTCGCCAAGCTGTACCCGAAGTAAGCACCGATTTGAGAGCCACTGATGTTCTTTATGTTCTGGAGTTCCCAGGTGTATAATACGACCTGAAAAAGAAAATAATTTAACCCTCTATATCATGATGTAGACTGTAAGCAACATACCGTCCGATCTATCACTACATCCATACAATTCGTTTTCTGACAATACATCGCACTGTATACTGTAGTCTACTAACAGAAGTAACGAACAAGTTTAAAAACTAATCACTAGATGGCGTTACTTGTCACCAATTGAAGTTTTTTTACTAAGTCGTTAGTGGTTTGAACAAGTGCGCGCGTGCTCCGAATTGAAAATTATTTAAATATAGTTATTTCGAGTTTTAAGGCTTTATTTTCAATAACATGAACAGGTAAGTGTTTGAATATTTAATATTTGACGTTATCAATAACATTTATTTTCATTATATTGATCTTTTTTTTGAATTTGTGTTTGTTGCCCGTAAGCTACATTGACGGATAGGGGTATTATTTTGTGTGTGTATAGATTATATCGTGATCACTCGATATCATGTTTCAGGGCAGCTCGTAAGCGTCCTCATCGAGTCCTTTTAGAAGAGGATATTACCTCGATGCTGCAGGATGATGATGACAGTGAGGACGGTTTGGATTTCGACGATGACAGCCTCGCCGACCCAGATTTTTCCCCCGAATTAGAAACTTTTGAAGACAATACTTCCACCTTAGATATCGACGTTGATTCTATAATAGAAACCTTAGAAAGTAACCACGAAAGCTCAGTTCCATCACCTCCAAGCGCTGAAACTGCATCACACGGTCCTCTTCCTTCATCAGCTCAAAGCAATCAATCAAATAAAACTGCAACGAAACCTACTAAATTGAATTTACGCTGGAAGAAGAAGAGCCTACAGGTAAATTCTGAGCAGCTTAGATTCAAGGGTAACATGAACTTAGGCACTGAACTTTTAGAACTAGAAACCCCTATCCAGTTTTTCTTTTACCTCTTTCCACAAGAGCTTATCAAGATGATATCAGAAGAGACCAATCTTTACCAAGTTCAGAATGATCCTAATAGCACTTTTCGTGTGACAGAAATGGATATTAGGCAGCTAGACGCCGTTCGCTGGAAAACGAGATACAAGCCAAAAAACATAAAGGACCTGCACAGCATGCACCTCCTATGGCAGTACGGCAAGACCAGATTGGGCACTGGCCCCAATGGTCTGACAAAAAAATTAGGTGCAAGTTTCCGCGTTTCCGCGCCGGATTTACTCACAATACATGCGAAAAATGCGGGGTTGCTCTATGCTATACCAAAACCAAGAACTGCTTCAGGAACTTCCATCTCTCATAACTTCCTTTTATATGTATAGTTTTTAAGATCACAACTCAGTGTTGCCCCTAGGCAACGCTCCCTATTTTTCAATTTTTTTCGGAAAATAATTACAATAAATAAAAACTATGAAACACGTGTATTTTTATTTTGGTTTAATTACCCAATAACAACTAAAAAAATAAAAAACATGTTATTGAGTTATAGAGGGTTAAATAAGGAACGAAATAAAGATCCATGAATCGTACTTTTTTCTGTTTTATTTTTTTTATTCATTTGAAATGAAAATATCGCTATGTATCGTCACACAGTTTTGCTAAGTAAAATCTTATGCAATATACTACAATAATGTTACTTTTGGTATCGGATAAGTATGTATTTTCCAAGAATCTTACCAAGCCTCTTAATTCTGATCCTCTGGGAACACCGACTGCCACTCCTTGAATTCCTTGACCAGCGAAGTCACCAACAGTCACAGAGTATCCCATGTACGAGTCATCATACTTCGGGCTGGCTTCAGGCGTCGATATAAGTACTGGTCTTTGATTTAGCGTCTGCACTTTAAGTTGACCTAAAATAAAGAATTTGTATAGAAAGGGACTATTTGGCAGCCACAGGCCCTGGAGACAGATTAGCGTTCTGTGATGTCCTTTTAACTTTTAATGCATTTATGTACGGTCAAATAAGCTTAGGCCTTTATCTCTTTTTACTTTTTATAGTAGTTAGTAGACACGATATTGAGTTTAATTGCAAATAACTTCATGTATTCATTGAAGTATTTGACATTTAACAAGCATAATTAGGAACTGTACATCAAGCTAAGTTAAAAAGTATAAAAAATGAATGAGACTGATGACCAGACGAAAAGCTCGTGACGATGCATTCAATGAATCAAATCAACCTCAATCGATATAGCGTAAAATTTAGACAAAAGTTATTTTTCAATACAACTCGACACACCAATTTTTACGAACGATCGTAAAATAAAGAAACAACAATTAATTTAAATCACATTAGGAATCACACCTCAAAATTTAATCACCATAATTTTAATCATGTTAAGACCACCAAATCGTAGCGACCAATTAATTTTAAAGCCAATAGGAGAGGAACTTAAATCATTTCCACTATAAATTAGTTTTTAAGCAATGGGCGTATGTTTGAAGCGTTAATTAAACCTCTTTAACCCATTCTAATCGTAATACCGGTTCAAACCGTGTACCCTCATCTATTTTAATTTATGGGATCTGTTAAATTTGATTAAATGGGGTTTTGTACAGCTGTCCGAAGTTTTGGAAATCACCGTCATCAAGTAATAAGAAAATAAACAAGTATGTTTTAAATGTTGTCTTTTTTGATTCGATTGTAGACCTCTCATGAACAGCAATGAAATAAATATTGATTGAAGTAATAGATAATAGAACAATTTAAGATGGACAGGAGAACAAGAAGTTAGCACTGCACTATGCCACTATAGAGCAACTAACTCGTGCAAAGACTAAACTATGGAACGGAAACCTTCAGGACAACGATGTATGGAAAGCCGATGATGGAGCTATTCACGCCTCGTCCGTACCAACGCGTTCTAGATGGTTCGATAGCTGCATGAATAGACTGCTTTATTTTAATTGTGAATATTTGAGCACGATTTAAAATGGTTCATGCGATTTAAGTTTCTGGAAAATTTTTGACTAAGAATGACTCAAATTTTCAACAATTAAATTAAAGCTAAATGATTGGGCAATTATTTTGTTTGGATTATGCGTTCGTAAGCCGTCGCTATGTTATTCGGTTAAGATGTTACGAGGTCAGACGGTTGTTTTACCTTCCTTCGGCATATAGTAGTTGAACCTTGCACTAGGATCTATCGATAACGTTCTCCCTGTGGATTTTTATTAACATTCAGAATCACAAATACATCTACTGAGAATACATTTTTGCTAATGAAACAATCGGCAAATTTATTTATAAATTCAGTTTTTTAATTTTATATGGAATTGATTGTTTGACTAGCTATTAAATTTTTAAAATACTAGAATTGATAATAAACTGTTCAAAATCTCACCTTGCCAGTAAAAGCTACCAGGAGCTCCCATAAACAGCCTTTGTCCATCCTGTAAATAAAAATAAATAAAACATTAAACAAAGGCAGCAGTATAAACTTAAATTAATAAAGTTGCAATATTGTTCGAAATTTTATACATAAGTATGTAATTTAGAACGATAATATTTATACAATTTCTTCTACGCTATAAAAATGTGATAAAAGATAATTTAGATTACATTGTAATCTTGTAATAGGTAAGATAATTTCTTTACTATTTTATTTTTCTACAAATGCCGAGCTTTTAAATATAATACAGCGTAGTATTGTAATCAACATGTTTTACATCTTGTTAAAAATGCATACTTATAATGCGTGTGAATAATTGTTTAAAGTATCAATACGTTTTATGGTAGCACTCAGGGTATCTTGTGGAGTGCTCGATAAGTATAGTGGTTCATGTGTGAAGATCCACTTTATCATATGGAGGAAATGGAGTCAAATTATTTGGAGTAATAAGCGTAAAAGCATTGGAATGGCGCCGGTTATAGTAACGTATCGAAGTTTTGGAAAGAATGTATTTTTGGTTGATATTTCAAGTTTAGATATGAAATGAAAGAATATAACTTTTTGGGGTGAATATAATATTGAACGAGAGTAAACTGAAGTTTATAAGACGTGAATATTGAATGATGAAAAACCTGTATAAAAGTTAGTGTAGCTTTTCATATTAGGTACGTTATGCCTATTATATTGTGAATAGCGAAAAATAAATAATTAAATTACTGACCTTTTGTCAGGAGCTTTGCATGCAATTGCAATGGCAATGTCATCTATACATATAACGCCATATATATTTGTATGTACATAATAGTATTTCCTATATCCATCGAAGGATGTGTCACAAGATCATACAGAGAGATCGAGCGTAGGCGCCGGTTGATCAATAAATATGCGCAAGCGCCGTCAAGCCATATACAGAACAGCGTAGTCGGCGCAGGCGGGCGCGTTTGTGCTTGTCAAACGATTCCGTAAAAAAAGTCGATGAAACACTCATATTTTATAATAAATCATTGAATTGGTATGAGTTATTTATTGAGAAGAGGGGCTTTTTGCTCGATGTTCAGCGTTGTCGTTGCTACTATAATACGAAAGTATTGAATGTTTGTTTTAACGCCGCAGCTTAATCTTTGGATTTTATGAATTTTGATATGGACACAATAAATTATAGGCTAGTAAGATAAAGCAAACCCTATTGTTCCTTAAACAAAACTTGAATTGACCAAATAATGAATGGAAATTGGAACAGTTGTTGAATTACTTATGTAATGTTGTTTGTGAGCTAAACATTCAAAACAGATAAATTATCTGTTTATTAAAAAAATACTTTAAGTACTAAAGCAAACAACCCTTAACATACTACTAGTAAATGAGAATTAACATATAACTACAACATTCTAACAGACAAGTCGGATGCACTAATTGATATGGAGCCCATAAAGCCAAAAAAAACTAATCTCGAGAGGTTTGTGACAAATCAGTGCACATGGCGATTGGGAAGCCATCTTGTGATCTTCGTTCACACGACTTTTTTGTTTATTTGTTTTAAATTGCGAGAACGGATGTAGTGAAAGTAAAAGGTAAACATTTGAATGTGCAAAAAATATGATAGTTGTTTGTAATAAAAAAATAAAATGTCCTAGAAGACAATGTAAAATAAATAGGTTGTACAAATTTTAATCGTGTTTATTGAATGAATAAATGTTTTTTATAAGTATTATCAGTATTATAAAATTATTATAAGTTTTTTTAAATCTTTTTAAAATTCGACGCTTGAGATACGTGTTGTATTTGGTTAATTTATTAAAAAACGTTTTTTCGTGGTTTGTTTTAAATTTAAATATAGCTTAAAATTAAAGATGCTTCAATTAAATCTATTTTACGTATGACAATAAATTTTAATATTACAATTACAAAATACAACTAAAAACTAATTAATGTTGATGTGAACTATGATTTCTATTATAAAACATTTCGTTTTGATTTCGTATATATACGCCTATACTTATGTCGTTCACGTAAAACTTTTCTCTTATAATAAATATTCTAGTGTGATTATTTTTATCCAATACATAAAAAGTTAGAAACCAATAATATGAAATACGTATATAATACGCCATTGTCGACGTCCAACCATTTCTATTCTATTATTCCCAAGGGATAAGTAATTGAAAATAATATTTCTGTAGCAATTGCATAAGCACGTCCAACGAATAAAACATGTCGCAGCGATGCTAAGTAGAGCCGTGAATAATTGAATATTCTATTAGTGGTGATAAAATGAAGCCGTTTAAAACCCCATAACGCACCTATAACCTGTTCACTTCATGCTAATTTTCTCTAGGAAACGTTCACAATTGAATGTTAAAGACAGGAGAAACCCCTGTAAGGTTGAGGTTATGTTTTTAACTAAAAAAGTACTTCCAACGATATAAGAAGGAATCTAATATCTAGTTTTAAATTTAAATTACTTGTACTAGCCCCAAACGTAAACCAAGATAAAAATTATTATACCTAATTATTTTGACAAGCAAATGTTTTTAAAATTTTCCAAATAAAATATATAAGTAAGTGCATTGGTACCTGTTGGATAATACTCCTTACAGTTGTAACGTGCACGCCTTCAACAATAAATAAACACAACAATTATTCCGACAAATCCCTAAATGTCGTCGATTCAATTTCGAAATGGCGCGCGTATCGCTTTTCCCGCCAACGCCATTGTCTGCAAATGGCCGCCGTTTACGGCTGCGTTCCGAAACCATGTTTGTAGAACCACAAAGAATGTTTAAGACGTTGCAATGACAGGGAATTTTGTTTTGCATAAGAAAAAGGCAGGGAGAAATAAAATTATTTCAAGTAGCTCGTAAAATGTCTGGACAGCGTTCTGTAATGCATCTTAGGCGAATAGTAAATGCTTCACGGTTGAATCTGAGACTATGGCACGTCTATGGTATACGGCCCACCAAAGAGGTTTTACATCTTATGGTAAATATCTTTTCAATTTATTGCTTCCTACTTTTAAGATATATTGTAGTTTATTCGTTCCTATTTTTTCTACGTACATATTTGTTAAATTGTAGCTAACTTATGAGAAATAAAATTTGTCTTCGAAATTAAGTCATTCGTTCTAATTATTAAACGTAAAAATAGGAAAAAAAGTTATATTAAGTTTTTTTTTTATAGTTATGCGTAATATATATATATATATATATATATATATATATATATATATATATATATATATATATATATATATATATATATATATATATATATAAAATAATATAATATAATCTATACATATAATAAAATCGTAGGAAAGTCAAAACTGTACATTGAATATTTTTTTAAAAGAATACATAATCCATGATCTATAATCGATATAGAAGCCAAAAACATAGTTTTTAGAATTTTTGTCTGTTTGTCTGTTTGTCTGTTTGTCTGTATGTTTGTCCAGGCTAATCTCGAAAAGTACTGCATAGATTGACTTCAAATTTTGCATGAATATTACTAACAGGTCGGGTGAGGCTTTTTTAAACATATTATCATGCTATCACCTCCGGGGGAGGAGCTGTGAACCTTTTTTTTTTCTTACGTATTCCGTGTATTACGACAGCGTACAATCTAAAGACTCATGTTTAAATGTTGGTTTCGGGTAAGCCATGCTATTATCTAGCTTTACACAATAAAAACTATGTCATTTACGTAATTTGGGCAGAGAATCAGTTTAATGAATTTATTAGTATACAAATTTGAAACAGCGCCATCTATGAGATTTCGTAAAAATCAAATCAATTTACATGTTAACACTACTGAACACAATGTTAAAAATTAATAATTTAAATATAATTATGTTATTTATTTATTTAACTCTTTAACCCATATCTTCCCTTCCCTATAAGGTGCGCTTATAATTCGTGTGAATATACTACATTTTTAAAAGTGAGGGTAGATGTTTATTATTTTAAGTCAAACTAGACACCATTACAGTTAATCTAATATTGATTGTGTTCATTGGTTACATTTTTAAAAATCTTCGTGTTTTAAAAATTCGATAACGAGGCGGGACTCGAACCAGCATTCTTTAGTGGTCGAATTTTTTCTATTTCTATTCTTTATAAATTTATTGTTTATGAATTTATATTTATAAATAATAATACAAAAAGGTTAGTTCGTTGATAATTATTATTCCTTCATCATTTACATGTTGTAAGTAAAAATTTACTTTGACTGTTAATACTTTTGTTCAGTATTTACCTGTATGATTATTGCTTGGTAATTAATATATTTTCATGTCGTATACCTAATTAAAAACATAAGTTTGATGTGAAACTAGCTGGATTTATTTTTACACACTCACAGTCTTATATTTTGTGTTAATGTTAAAATAGTATTTATAGTGTAAATCATAATATTTTTTCACAATTAAAAATATTTCCTTTTTTTGATGGTGTTGGCATCGAATTAAACCGCGCTGTCGTTTCGTTCACAAAAAGTGAAGTTATGAGGACCGAATATGTAGCCGCCTCAACTTACGGAAACGAGAGTAACCTGCGTTGTCTGTTACATGGAAATTGGCATCTAATTATATGAATAATACTTATATTAAATCTGTAGAGGTCAATTCTGTACATGAAATATATTTCCTAAATAACTATCACGAGGTGATTAGGGATCGACACTGACGCCAAAAATTTTTGTCCGTCTGTCTGTCTGTATAGGGCATGCACCCGGGTTTACCCGGTTCCGAAAAACCCGGGTAAACCCGGGTTTTTTGATGATCTTGAGAACCGGGTCTGAATAGTATGAAACCCGGTTCTCCCGGTTCCGACCAAAATATTAAAATATAAAGTATTATTTATATTTTGCTGCATTATTTTAACAAATTTATTGTATCTGGCAACGTCAGACTCACGTGCATCGCGAATTTTCGTGCCACGCCTCAAACGTGGCTCGATTGGTTGTCTAACCTTAGTTATAAGTTTCCTAAGTTTACTATAAGTTTCCTACGGTTGTATTACCAAAAAAAATTAGGCTTCGAAAATGACAAAAATTAGGCTACAGAAATATTTTTATTAGATTTCTCGTGAATTTGAAAAGCTGTTTATTTTACTGATTCATATTTAATGATCCAGTCATGTTTTTGTTTTTGGTACCAAGCTGAAATTTATATCGAATACTCAAGTCTTCGGGCCCTTTTATGTGAAAAAGTCGAACTCACAAGCCAACGCATCAAAAGATACAGCCGTAAATGCTGAAAATTTTCGAAAATTTCGACATTCGCATAGGACTCAAAACCTACAGCTGGGTACTTTTCATGTTTTTATGTGATATTATGATAACAAGAGCGCCGAGACAACCGTCAAAACGCTAAGGAATACGCTATCGATACAAATTGACATAAGCGTATGATGTTTTGCCTAAGGATTCGGTCACACTACCAACGACGACGACGACCACGAACAAAATTTTCATCCAGTCGAAATTAAATAAATTGTGCAAAACACAATTAAGTAAAAAAAAATTTTCGAGATCAATGGATAAAAAAATTGGTTTTTCGTAGAAACGGTAGCTCCTAGAAAAAAATGTATTGAACCTTTTTTATAGATAATTTTATGATGTACAATTTTGGTTCCAGGTGATTGTATGATAAACTTACCGTCTCGGCGAAAATCGCAAAAAAAAAACTATTTTTTTATTAATTGACCTCGAATTAATTTTTTTCCGAGTACCGTAATGACGGGAGATTGAAATATTTTATTTTGAATAAATTTTGGCAAGATTTGAATTTTTGTCGTGGTCGTCATCGTCGTTGGTAGTCTGACCGAACCATTACCAAAATATCATGAGCTTATGTCAATAATTAGCGTTAGCAATTTCTATTCCTCGGCGATACTGACGTTTGACTAAGGGCCAAGGTACTTTTATAAGACTGATAAATAAAGAGCAGTATTGAAATTTTGTTTCTTTATTAATTTAATAAAATAAGACACAAGCCGCGTATAATAAAGGCCTATCAGGTACTTTTACAGTTACTTTTGTTTAATTTCGTATTTTTTCCGAAGTATTATAAAAGAACCGGGTAACCCGGTTCTACCCGGTTCTGAGCTCGATTTGGAACCGGGTTTCAAAAACTTGGAACCGGATCCGGTTCTGCATGCCCTATGTCTGTATAACCGTTATAGAAACAAAAACTACTCGACGGATTTAAACGAAACTTGGTACAATTATTAGTATGAAAGAAATGTTCTCCATATTATATAAAAAATATCTCCCGACATCATAATTAATGTCTATCTTTTATGGTTGAGCTTAGGAGTTCAAAGCTTTCTGATTATATTTGTCTACTAGCTGTGCCCGCGACTTCGTCCGCGTGGAATAGTGACTATGGGACCTATGACCATGGGCTCAGGGTGGGGCAACAATAATTGTTTTTATTTTCATGCTTCCACTCCCACGCCCACTCCCAGGCCCACGCCAACGCCCACGCCCACTCCCCTTCACAATTGGTACCTACCAGATCAAAGCCAGGGTAAGCGCCCCACCCAGCGCCACCGTGGCTACGCCCATGCTGAATTACTACTTAACATACAATTATTGAGTAAATACGTACTACCATAAATAATTAAAAGAATTGTTATTAAAATTTCTTACTAAACTGAGCTAAAAAACTTACGTACCAACTTATTAAATAAAATCAAGAAATGAAATGCCTAACCTATACCAAATAGTTACTACATATTGTAATTAAAAATTATGATTAGTATATAATATCGAAAATCAAAAAAGAAATGCCTAACTAATTCTACGTAAAATTTCTTTTAAATTATGTCATATTATTTTTTAGGAACCAGGGGGGGAGAGGAGCAAATTCTATTTCCTTCCTTTCTTAAATGGATGTTTTTAATAATGTATGGTGTAGCCACTGATCAGCTTAATCGATACTCAATTTTTATCAAATCCAGCAACAAATCCTAATTAGATGTTTCCTGTCTCACGCACGTAACTAAAGGCTGAAGAGAGAGAGAGGGAGCACATAACTTAACCGTTTAGACGAAGAAAAGTGTATTATTTTCCGGATATTTTCCAGGCATTTTTCAGGGATTTTCCCACGGTTTTTCCCGGTAATTTCCACGCATTTTCCAAGCATTTCCCAGGCATTTTCCGGTTATTTTCCGGGAATTTCCCAGGCTTTTCCGGGGATTTTCCGAGCATTTCCCGGGGATTTTCCGGATGTTTTCCAGACAATTTCCGGACATTTCCCTGGCATTTTCCGGGGATTTTCCAGACATTTTCCGGGGATATCCGAGCATTTCCCGGGGATTTTCCGGATGTTTTCCAGAAATTTTCCGGACATTTCTCTGGCATTTTCCGGTTATTTTCCGGGAATTTCCCAGGCTTTTCCGGGGATTTTCCGAGCATTTCCCGGGGATTTTCCGGATGTTTTCCAGACAATTTCCGGACATTTCCCTGGCATTTTCCGGGGATTTTCCAGACATTTTCCGGGGATATCCGAGCATTTCCCGGGGATTTTCCGGATGTTTTCCAGAAATTTTCCGGACATTTCTCTGGCATTTTCCGGGGATTTTCCAGACATTTTCCGGGGATTTTCCCACGGTTTTTCCGGAAATTTCCACGCATTTTCCGAGCATTTCCCAGGCATTTTCCGGTTATTTTCCGGGAATTTCCCAGGCTTTTCCGGGGATTTTCCTAGCATTTTCCGGGGATTTCCGAGCATTTCCCGGGGATTTTCCGAGCATTTCCCGGATATTTTCCGGACATTTTCACGCATATTCCGAGCATTTCCCAGGCATTTTCCGGTTATTTTCCGGGAATTTCCCAGGATTTTCAGAGCATTTCCCGGGGATTTTCCGGATGTTTTCCAGACATTTTCCGGACATTTCCCTGGCATTTTCCGGGGATTTTCCAGACATTTTCCGAGCATTTCCCGGGGATTTTCCGGATGTTTTCCAGACATTTTCCGGACATTTCTCTGGCATTTTCCGGGGATTTTCCAGACATTTTCCGGGGATTTTCCCACGGTTTTTCCGGAAATTTCCACGCATTTTCCGAGCATTTCCCAGGCATTTTCCGGTTATTTTCCGGGAATTTCCCAGGCTTTTCCGGGGATTTTCCGAGCATTTTCCGGACATTTCCCTGGCATTTTCCGGGGATTTTACAGACATTTCCCGGGGATCTTACGAGCATTTCCCGGACATTTTCCGGACATTTTCACGCATTTTCCGAGCATTTCCCAGGCATTTTCCGGTTATTTTCCGGGAATTTCCCAGGCTTTTCCGGGGATTTTCCGAGCATTTCCCGGGGATTTTCCAGACATTTACAAAAAAAGAAAAAGAAAGCTAAAATCTTTCATATTAAATGTAGGTATATGGGATATTCATATTTCATACTTAATGTATGGGAGGGTTTAAAGATAATTTTTTTGATATTTCTCGATTTATTTTTAAAAATTTATTACCGCCATTTTACTCATTAGGTTAAGTACTTTCGATATCAGTTTAAAGTTTTTTGTTATCTGTGATACTTACGGAAAAATCGCCTGTGCACAATTAACGAATACACCCTGTATAATGATGCGCTCAAACTGTTAATCTACATTTAATTTAGATTATTATTTGAATTACTAAGTAATGTAGAATTTAAATCAAATTCATGTTTTCCTCAGATTTACGATGTCCTCCGATTTTAAGATTTTCTTATCAGAGTATTCAATTTTAATGTAGTTTATTTTTATAAGAGACAATTAAGCTGAACTTGGTCCTTGATTATGCTGAACTTGGTCCTTTTTGGCGATACGGGGGCACTTTCATATTACATTGATTTATTTTTTGTTTTATTTTATTATTGTTTTCCATTTCTTTTTTGTATGTTTTTGTTTTGCTTTTATTAATGTTTTGTGATGATTGTGTCTTACTGATTGCCGAATAAACGTATTTTCTTTCTTTCTTTCTTTCTTTCTTTCTTAAGAACATTCAAAAATAAAGTGTCACGTATTTTTTTTAAACGACGAATGACGAAAAACGACGTAATCGCGGACGAAGTCGCGGGCAACAGCTAGTATAATATAATTCCAAATATAAAAAGAAGTCATATATATATATATGACTTCTTTTTATATTTGGAAGGTTTTTTTTGGGTTTTTTATTTAAATTCTGAGATGGAGTTGCAAAGATTTGAAAGACTTTTTTTATAAAAAATATATTTCGCTGAAGATCTTAAGCAGGTAGAACGAAATTTATGCAATACATGCCTCGGGTTCGTCGAAAAGATATCATCTTTCTATGCTTCTGGTGTAATATTGCTAATCTCTAGCCTCATCTCAGCAACTGGTCCTTTATTTACGTGGTCTCGCATAATAACAATGCTAAAGTATGTACTATTTATATGTATTCATTATATCGCACATACTCATTAGAGGATCATATTGATCTGATGATCGTCAATTTCCGGGAATATATAAATTTATTTATTTCTTGTATCTACTCCCATACATTGAAATACATTATAACCCGTCTTTCTACTCATGTGTTATATAACTATTCATTCATAAAGCTACATAACACTATTGTTTATACAAGTCTATAAAATACAATCCAATAATGGAAATTGATGAATGGAACGCCTACCGATCGAATACAAGATTACGCACCGCAATACAATTCATCAAGACCAAATAGAGACAGCTATAAAACAGAACAATCTTAACCATTTTCCGAATAGACCCGGTCATCTATTTTGCGATACTTTTTGCTGGCAACAATAAAAGTTAAATAATTCATAAGTTATGTTCGCATGCGCGTCACGTGCCCGCTCAGATGCGATCGCTATGATAATGCGCAGCAATGCTCTTCCCACGATTGTAAAATCACGCTTTACGTGAACTAGGATTTTTTGGCGCGAAATGGGGTCCACGATATACGTGCGTCGCGATAAAGGCGATTTATGGTTAACTTACAGAAGCCATATAGAGTGAATAAAGAATGGCCTTAAATAATTACGATACCCGAATTAACGTTAAAATAATCGCTGCGGATAAAAAGACGAACGGTACACGGAATATATTTACGATTTTGTACAGCCAATTCATTTTGCGGCATATTGAAGGTTTTTTGCAAATTCACCGACGAATTACTAATTAGCGTGTCCGAGTCGATAATGACAGTCATTTTGCAAGAACTGCAGTTTACATACGCAGCGTAAATTCAATGAATTTACAGCGTTTCGCTAATTTAAATTGTCGCTAATTTGCTTCCTTATCAGACGTGGAACGATACGACAGAATGTGAGAACATTCGCATTTTTTAAATAAACTTTAATCTATTTTTATTATGTCGTGTCATATTATGAACGACTCATAATTTTATAAAGAAAAGTATTTTTAAAATTCTTGTTAAAATAGAGAATTGGCTATGTAATAGGTAACTTATGCTACAGACATAATACTATTCACTAACAATAGATTTCAAAGTTCTTATTTTGAATTGATATTCGTTATTTATAAACCCCAATATAATAATAACAGAGAAGTTTATCACTAACTGACTTAAATTGCATAATAATAATTTGTTATAGCGACATTTATATTCCGACCGCCTCCTTGGTATTAAGAAAATGACTGTTATTAATATTGCATTAGCTTACCTTTGATACAGCCGCTGAAAAACCAGCTTGGCACACTCCGGTCTTACGTTGACCATGACTTGCTGCGGAATTATTGAAAAAAATCAATTTATAAAAGATGAAAAAATATCGCGCGCAATGCGCGCGTCAAATGGGATTATGGCGGGAACATGTGACAGACCATAGAATATGCTAATTTCTTCAGTTTGTCAGTGTTTTTTTTTGTGAAAGTATACATATACTATTTTTTTATTATTTTTTAGATATAACCAAATGGTAAATAAAATATACTGTTTTATAGAAACAATTTGGAAAAAGAATGTTTTTCTTGAATAATTTCGTAATGTCTGTAAATTTCAAATTTCAAATTAAAAATAAATTTAGTAAAAAAGTAACAACTACACTATTTAAATTATCGATTACTAACACTAAGCGTGTGTATTATACATTTATAACTGAAGCACATACGGAGATACTTACATCAATTGAATTTTTACATGCACATTTTTTTATATTTATTCATTTATTTAAACCACACTAAGTGTGATAAAATTATTCAACCTATAATATTTATATTTAATTTTGGAACTTAAATTATTTTTTACATAACGTAGTTTAAAAAGACATCACCAGTGATAAAATTTAAAAAATATATTCATTTCTAAGTTATACTACGACAATGACGAAGTTATTTACAATGTCTTGTGGGGTTACAACAACAAATGTTTTGTGACTCTGTGAACGGTTTAAATAATGATTATTTTCCTGTGTATGCGTGAAAACATCCATTGTACACCCATTTACTTTACTCACCATCGTCCTGCGTGCGGAACCCTAAACAATATTATATCATAAAAATAGTTGTCATAGAAATAAGCTTTAGAAAACATATTAGTGTTAAAATACCATAATAGAATAAATATCTAATATAATAATTAATATACACATTACACCAATTATAGAGGGAAGTATTATAATATTTCCACCACAGATAGACACGTAGATAATAATAATTATTATATGTTTTAAAACATGCGAATACATATTTTTCCAAGCACAATCTATCTCCCATTTATATAATGTAACTATTTATACATATAAGAAATATATTTTACCATAATAGTGTTATGTAAAACCAATCGGGCTCGCCCCTGAGTGATCGTCACGCTAATTTCACTTCTCAATTCGCCATTACCGGCGGAAGTGACCGGGTTATTTCGCGCGCTTTTATGTTCCGCCGCCATTTTAGTTTACCGTAACATTTCTCTGTTATGGCAACTTTTTTGGGAAATTATCATAAGTAATTACCTACCTTGTAATTACTTGATATAAAATTCTTCAAACTAAATTTAAGTACCTATGCAAAATTACATTTATATTTGTGTGTTTGATATTTTATTTTACTTTTATGAAATTGAATTTTTATTCTTTGATTTGATATCTTATTTATATAGTCTATGGCTACTGCTCTGAAGTCAGACACGTGGAATAAAAAAAAAGAATACAAATGACATTCTATTTTTAAATTTTTTGGTGGCCTTTGTAAACGGCAATGATGATTGTTTAATTTTTGTTCATAGTTTGTCTATTGTACTATCAATTAAATTCCATATTTCTGCAAAACCAGCATATTTAACTGGATTCATATACAAGTTTATTATTCGATAATAGAAAATATCCTTAACATGAACTCACAGTTTCGACAAGGAGAGAACTCATTTACATCAACAGCATCAGGTGTTTTGGCAACGAAGCAGGATCCCACGGGATCCCGCTGGTTCAGCTTGGCTGTCACGAAGGATACGTAGCGGGGAGCACAGGCCTGGAACAAAGAGAACACGTAAATAAGTTGGGACAAGAAGGTAATTAGCCAATAGCCATATTGCCACTTAAAAAATCTATAAGTAATCAAAAGAAAGGTAAGAAATGAATTTTTTCAATAAATAGGTGTCATGTTTTATCACTCTGAAACAGTTGTAAACATTGACTAAATAATAGCAAGTAGTGCCTTATATAAATAAATTTTAATAGGTATAGGAAGTGTTGATTGGGATGCATAAAAATTAAAAACTTTTCTATAGCTTTAAAACACATTTACTAAATGAATTTGAATTTGAAAGCAATTTGTTTTAAAATAACGTCCTAGTTATTTTTGTATGTTTGTTTTTTTTTTGAGTAAGACGAGACGAACATATTTTATTCATTCGAATAGTCTTTCTCCAGATTTACTTCACTGTTTATAAATTAAAATGTATTTTTATCACACTAAATCATAATCCCGGTACACCGGCCAGTGTCACGATCGTACATTTATGTTCATAACATTCGGTTTCTTCCACCTTCATTTCTGTTAACTTAAATCTAAATATATCCCTGTAAATATAACGAAATGAACTTGAAAGTTCGGCAGTTCATCTGTCCTGTAATAACACGGGGTGAATACTAGGGTTGCCAACTGCCATTGCTGTAAAAATATTTCAGAATGGAATGTTATAAAGAATAACTTAGACTTGTCGTTTATATGTATATGTCACGGCTAAAGGTAGGTGAGAACATAAACTTAAGATTAGCCGGCTAAACTTAGGTTTATTTTCGACGAGGTGTTAATGTTAGTTTGTTCTATCTTTAGCCGGCTAAACTTAAGTGTAACCGCAGGCCCGTGGCTAAAAATGTCGGGGTGGGTAGATTTGGTTAGCGCCGGGCCGGTGGAGGGCTTGAGGGGCCCGCACAGTGCCAGAAAACACTCGCCCTGTTCCTTACATGTATTATAGTAACCAAATCTACCCACCCCGACTCAGGGCAGAAAGCTGGTGGCTAGGTTAGGTTAGGTTAGAACTCTTAAGACCCGCACGAGCCGAGCGAGCGCAGCGAGCGTGCTGCGGCAGCAGCCGGCGAAGTGCCAGAAAACACTCGCCCTGTTCCTTACATGTATTATAGTAACCAAATCTACCCACCCCGACATTTTTAGCCACGGGCCTGCGGTTACACTTAAGTTTAGCCGGCTAAAGATAGAACAAACTAACATTAACACCTCGTCGAAAATAAACCTAAGTTTAGCCGGCTAATCTTAAGTTTATGTTCTCACCTACCTTTAGCCGTAACATATATATTATATAGGAATGAAATTAAAGAAAATTTGTTAAATAATATTTTATTAGTATCAGTATCTAATCACTTATCAAATCAATGTGTATGAACTGTATAATTATAAAAACAGAAAAATTATTTCATCATTTCACATTTCGGATACTTCAGGATGACACATACCTACTTTTACGTTTTCTAATTGCCATCATAATATAATAATCATATAAGTAGGCAGCCCTACAAGCCCCAACAGAATCAAATTAAAATAGTCGCGTGTGCGCGTGCGACGCGTTAAACACTATAACAAACAAAGTAACGCAGAGCTGTCAGAAACAACAGAGCCATCTGGTGTCCGTAAAATCATATCTAATGGTTATTATAGTAATTAGGCGCCTTATGGTCGAACGGGTGAGAACCTTTTTGATTAATTGAAATGCTTTAGCTTTTAATGCTAAGTTATAGTTATTGATCCCGAAATTTTACAAACTAAGTCTTGTTTCTTGGTGATTGGGTATCAAGAATTATTGTAGGAAACGTGTCCCGCTATGTGTGCCCATAACTTAACAATAATTGTTCTATCTTCGTTTTAATAATCAAGAATCATATAAAAAAACTTTCACATTTATTAATTAACTGTCATAAGTTTTAGATTCAGCTAAAACCCAGTTCTATAATTTACTCTATACCTACCTACCATTTAATGCGCACACAAAATGCTAATCACTTAGCTTCAACGTTCCTAGAAACGCAAAAATCGACCAAAAACCACACAGCTAACATGATTCATAATCCTGGCCTCTGAAGTTAAACGTAAAAGAAATAAAGAAACAACGTCTCACGAATCCAGCGTCATCTTGCAACACGACATCGGGCCCATAAAATGGTCCATCTGTTTGTTTACAACGGTTTTACGACAAGCGATCAATGGACCATTATTGGCATCACACTCGCCCGAATGACTCAAACATCGGGAAGATAAACTTTCTTTAATTTATATTAGATGTTCGCTCTTTGACCGCGGGGTATTTATGAGGCTATATACTGAGGGAGAGATTTGAGATCCCCGAGGTTAATTTTAATCGATGTTATTATATGGTATGCTTATCCAGAGCGAAAGGATAAAACAAAGTATAAAAGTACATATAAGGGTTCCTGCTGTAATTTGGCTGGTTCTTTAAAATTTCGGGGCAGTTTTATCCTATTCTACAGTCTCAACGATCAGTCAGTCAGCTCGACGATCTCCATACTTTTATATAGGTAGTTAGTTCATTTATCACTAAACGATAACATTCATTTGACCATTTATACCTTCATAATATATCCGCTTAGTATGTCTGAGATATTTATTGTTATTTTCTTATTCGATTTCTATAGCCCTTTTAACGTAGGTATGTTAGACTGATTCAGTTTCTGAGTCACGTGACAAACACAATGTCCTTTATGCTCGTCAGCTGATTTAGTGTCGGTTATTAACCTTTCGGATAATTTCCTACGTTACTCATACTTGAGCAATGGACCGTTTAAAATATAATCAGTACAGTTCGGAAGAAATGTTTCTCAAATTACGATTTCACTTGAAGAATTTTAAAAATTTAGTCACATATTATGATCATATGTGACTATTTTCTTGGCTTAAATATGGCATTAGTCAGCTGTATTTATACAAGTGTTATCATAATTTAAGCCTTGTGAATGAATTACCTAATTTACATATCAGACTACCTACACATACTTTATTACAAAACTAATCTTGAGAAAGACGATTTACTTCTTTTCCCTGTTCTTTTCGTACGAAATAACTTACTACTAAAACCCCCCATAAAAGTAGCCACAACATGGCCACGTCAAATCACAGACAACCAATATGTAGACGTAAATCAGCACAGATTGCACAAAGCGGCCCAATTGACACAACTGACCCAAATCGGCGACGAGAATAGTGCTGGAAGTGGGCTAATGTTGCCAGTTTATTGCTGTCTGTTCCATTAAACAATCCGAATTAACAATTTTAAACTAATTCGAAACTTTTACAAGTTGCATAATGTCATTCAACAAATTCTACGTGGATTAGTCAGAGCTTTTTCATTCCTTTTAATTCTTGTTTGTTTTGATGTTTTGAATTTTGTAAGGGGTTTTCCACTACTTGCTGGGTTTTATCTGAACTATTCTTACTTTAAGATACGCTAGTACACATTATTTTACCGTATGTACCTCGTGGGTCATATAAAAATAAACTTGTATTCGTTAAGAAACCGCAAAAATGTCGTATTTGATAATATGTGTAATTTTTACGTACGGATATTAAATTGGCAACCCCTTTTATGTTACGGAAACGGTAGTGGTTATCTGACCATAAAATCACAGGTGTCGTTAGAATAGGTACTTATATTTGAAGCCTACAATATAAATTGGCGATATTAATTGATATTATACCTACTGTAGCTGTGTAGCATTTGTACATTATCTTCACAATACTTTCATAACTCTATTTCCATAACACCTCAGACCTAATTTACGTATATTCTTGATCTCAAGTCATTATTTGTTTAACAAACACAGGGTCCACAGCAAACATTTGTTCACAGCACGCGCTCCCTTACATTTGACACAATGTTGTAACACATTCCCCACAGAGTATATTTGACATATTTGACTCATTTGACACATTTGACCCAATTGACACATTTGACACACACCGACACAATGCCTGTGTGATTAACGGTTGTAAATCATAGAAATGTACAACTATGTTATTATGAGGTTACGTAAGAAGTTACCTACGTAATATCGTATAGAATTATACTATCTGTTGTAATATTGATTTAAGATGTTGGATCTTGATTTAAAGCTTTATTCGAATTGAATTGTTTTGTATTGTTTATGTTCATGTTTTGTGGATTTATTAGCCGTTTAGTATCGAGATGTTTTCGAAAACAGTATTCATAATATATAGTTATAGATGTAAACAATTTTTTATAATAATTCAAAGTACATTCATTATATTCCTTAATCATTTTGAGAAGTAAATTTCCAATTTTAGAATTTCTGTTTGTGTAACTATAACAGTAAAGCATCCAATATCACATACTGGTACATCGAAATCCACTTACTCAAGTATATAGCGCACGCGCAGCTTAATTGCTTCTAAAGTCTGTCACTTATCACCTAATATTTTCGTTATCTCTTCTAAATGAATATGCAAATATCTCCCTAATAACGTTAATCTTTATAATTATTGTTACTTCTTCAAAGTAAAGACTTAAATAGGTCGATTTCATTGAAGGCCTTGTAACCTCTTTAGATACAGAAATCTAACAGTACCTACGTTTGCTGTTAATTTCGCGAAGCAACGCTACTGTTTAGGGAGAGGAAAAAGTGTCCACTACAGTTGTGCTCTTATAAGGGAGAATGGTCTCAATAGACGAGCTGGTGTAAAAACTTGATAACTGGGAACTGTTACTCGTACTTGAGGGTAAAGTTTTATTTTCTAACAATTGATAAGTATTACAGATAATTTTCTATGAGATGTATGTAAGGCTGTTTGCTTTATCTATGGTAACATTACGAAATACAAGCAAATATTCATTGCAATAAACCCTTTAACTTATAAATACGTCATGAATAATATTCTGAGAATAAATTTAAGATCCTGCACCAGTTTCTTTTTTTAATTTGTTAATTGATACGAAAATTCAATTGCGAAACAGAATTCACATGTTTTCATAATTATTGATGAAACATGCATCTTATTATACTCAGTAAATTAAGTTTCATAATATTAACAGAATGATAATTTTGCGCACTCATTTCTGTCCGAGCAGAAAGATTAAAATTGTTGATGCAATCATGAAAATTAAAATAATCACCACATTAACTTCATATTCGTACAAATTCTTGAATTGGAGGAGCGTAATTTTCATCACGTGTGTTGATGATGAGTAGAGTAGTAATATTAATTAAAATAAATTATGTTATTATAAATAAACATGTAGCTAGACATGATATTACGATGATACTCCATACCAGTAGTTGGGAAAATAAGTATAGAAATATTTAATAACATAGAGGTATTTGTGATGATATTCATTTTGTAAAATTTGTTCAAATGATAAAACCTTTAAAAATAGTTGTTTATATTAAACAGCTTGTAACACATATACGGACGCTCTTGTTCTCAAAACATTTTTTTACAGTGCATTCATGTAATTTACTAGAAACATGAACATATCCAGTCAGTATACCACACAATTAAATATAGAGCATCCAAGAGCGACAGTTACGATTTACGAAGCGACCCCTGCCATACCACGGGTTTCTTTCTCCTTTAATTGTCTACATGCCGTTAGATCTTAAAAAGGGAAACTGGGCAGGTTGAGATTAACTGTAGTGCGACATAGTACACAGTTATGAGCGATGCCAAATACGGATCAGCCCGGTATGGCAATACCAATGTATTGAAATAGAAATGAATAAAATGCAACTCGTTCCCTATATCCTTGTGTGGATTTTTGTGTGAGATTTTTGTGTCGACTGTGGTTTTGTTGCTATTTTAGGATTGTGATTACGTTAGACGATTGCCCAATCTTTATAAATTAAATTCAGTCCCTTGTTGCTAGATACTATTTTATGTCTAGGTACCTACTTGTTATTGTTATATTTTCTTTAACCGATTGTTCAAAATCTATCTCAAAATTAAGCAAAATTTATATTTCATACTGATTTTATCACAATGAAGAAAGTACTTCTTAAATTTTAGTGACGGAACTTAGAAATCGAACAATTTTTATCACAATGAAGAAAGTACTTCTAAAATATTAAGTGACGGAACTTTCAAAACGAACATTTTAAACGTAATAAAATTATTTTTCTTATCTTTAGCCTGTTTCGTATAAACGTTTTTGTTTTAAAAGTAAAAAAGACAAAATACTGATAAAATTAACCACCATCAAATTATTTTTATAAATGCACTAAAGCCGAAACTACATATAATTAATGTAATCAGAACATAATTGTTATCACTTTGCGCCTGTGCCGCAATAAATGACACAATAATATTAAGAAGTAATAAATTGTGTGAAGATAAACTATCTTCCGAAGCAAGTTATCGGAGAGGAAGCTGTAAGGGTCGCGTTATCTTGGGAACTTTCTTCACTTGTTCCTAATTATAACTACCGGTATATGATTTTTTTGTATGTAATAACTAGAGCAATTAGTTACTTGAAGACTAAGATATTATGTTTTTCTGTATAAGTGCGATATGCTCTTGTTTCTAATAAATAATATAATTCCTCATTACGCACTGATTTTCGTTACATTCAGGAAATATGTTCTTTTTTCCTAAAAGCTACGTTAACTTTTAAGTACACATTTTCTAGAAATAACTTTGGAAAAATGTATATTATGCAAAAATTAATTCAAAACTAAGCGTTACAAATGTGTGATTAAAACTTAAGTTTACAATATAACCACCACAAAAATACAGTCACTAAACGCAGCCATTGTAAAGCTCAAGATTTATACATCACATCCTGAAAGCACGCTAAATAGCAAGCCAAGTATACAATAGAGGATAAATCACATCAATTTGTCGGATAGACAAGCTTAGGGTAAGTTTATCTCGCCATGTATAGCTAAACCCATTGGCGGAGCGACGAAAACCTTTCAGTGCCATTTATCCCAAACTTGGCTTCTTTGTTTTACAAAATATAAGGTTTAGATCGTGAAAAATATGGGCTGTGTTTGGTGCGTGATACAACTTTGCCTTGATGTTTTGTGCAAAATGTACAACAAAATATAATGTTTAATGTTTAGTAAATAATTTTATAGGTTGTATTGCATTCATGATTTAGGCTTAATAAAAAGAGTCTCTCTTGTAATCAAATAAAGAATAGTAATCTGTAATACACACAAACCATAACTTCATCACAACAAATTGCTAAATTTCACAAAGATTCAAGTGTCCGCAAAACTACCGTAACATTTAATTATAGCTATCCGATGATAGGGTATTTATAATGCAGTATCTGCCGCAGGACAATGGGGTATTATTAGCTGAAGACGCCGCGATATTATACATATAGCGAAGATGTTGCCGTGTGTGGTGGTACATGGTGTAAGAGAAAGCGTTTCAGTAAGAGGAGGCTATTTTCTATGTAAAGATAGCTGAAGTGAAGAATTTTTAGTGTGATGTAAGTAATTTTGATAAGGGAAGTTAAAGGATCTTTAGATTTTATAGCCATATTATACACATTAATCATAATATTATAAATCAATATGTTACTTACAAAAACATTATTGAGATAGTAGAAACATAAATATAAGATTGAAAATATAATTTACCATAACAAAAGAATATCAATAATAAAAGTTCAGAACAATAAATTCTAAGATAAAAATAATCTTAAATACTTGTAAAAACAAAGAATTAATTAACCATTTGCTAACCGCTTATAACTGAATCACTAATCAAAGCAAGGAATAGTGAATGCCTGCGCAGTATATCACGCCTATTTGCTGCGCAGACGCCTCAACAGGAAACAAAATGATTTTCTTATTGATCTTTTATCACACAGCTCGGAGATATTGACAACAATACAAAAGGCAATGTGCTGTTAAAATTTAAATCCTTGTTAAAATGCACATGCCTTTTAGAAATCGTATGCATGATAAATGTATAATATCGCGTAAAATCAAACACTAGAAAATACTATCGTATGCATGAATTGGTTATATTTTATTGTTAAACGTACAGTTACTTTAACTAGCTAATATAATGTTATATAATATATTCTTGAGGAGATACATCGTAATATTCTTGAGGAGAAGTACCTACTTCTTTATGTTTAAGAACAACGTCGACTTCAATAATAAAATTTATTCCTGCATTATATTATGACTGATCGTATTCCAGCATTGCTTTTAATAAATCTTTAATAGTTGTCTTATAGACCAATTCAATTTATAATACGCTAGTATCATTCTCTATCTTGCTTGGATCTTATAGTACAATTCTACAATTTCACCGTGTTTGTAATAATTATTTGAAGGTATTTTTATCGTCGTATCAAAACAACTATTCAACTGTTTAGAGCACTGTGAATTTCTCTATAGGTACATTTAGAGAGAAAGTATTCTTCGCGTAACTGAAAAAATATTATACCCGTTGAATTCATCTGATTATTCATTTCTACATCAAATAAGTACCCTTGACCTTGTAAAGCCACGCTAGTGACTTATGCTTTCTCTGGTTATCACGAAGGGCTATGGGATAGTGCACAATGACTTGGCAGTCCTTGATGCCGATAATTGTCGGTATTCCTCCTCAAAGGGAGGAGGCGCCGACACTTGGCTAGCTTGCAGGATAGCCATGTTAGGCGAAAGAGTAGTATGTTATATGCTTGAGTTTTTTGTGTAATTTACTAATGTTTATATTACATAAATCTTATATAATAGATGTTCAATTATCTGTCATTAAATAACGCTGCTAATTGAAAACGTAACGAACGCTAAAAGGATCAACATTCATCAGTATCTGAGGAATTGCAAAAGTAGTGAAATATTTATGCATACTTAAGTTAAAACTTTAGTTTGAAATTGCTTAAAAATGGCAAGTAGGTAACTGTGAAGTAATTGCAACAAAAGCAGATTAAACGTCATTAACTAAATTGAAAATATCAATAAAAATATTTTGTTTTTATCTGTCTACTTTTACTATAGGTACAGGATAGGAATAAACCGCCTCTATTCAACAAAAATAGCACGCGCTATAAA
Organism: Colias eurytheme; assembly: GCF_061535395.1. Classification (NCBI taxonomy): domain Eukaryota; kingdom Metazoa; phylum Arthropoda; class Insecta; order Lepidoptera; family Pieridae; genus Colias; species Colias eurytheme. Next base: position 11,824,885 of record NC_142988.1, on the reverse strand, counting down.
ATCCAATCATCTCGATTGTATCAAATTGAAATTGTTTAATTTTTAACTATAACAATACAGTAATTAAATAGTTAAGCGGAACAAATCCACGGATATAATAGATCATAATGAAGCCTCATAACCCTATCTCCAATGGTTTTTGCTACATTTCACGGCACGCGTGTCTAATTTCATATTCTTTGATACTTT